>NC_050492.2:17829694-17984694 GCF_012460135.2 Molothrus ater | reverse complement strand
CCAGAGGGGACAGCCCGGTCAGAGGGGACAGCCCGGTCAGAGGGGACAGCCCGGTCAGGGACAGCTCTGCCAGAGGGGACAGCTCTGCCAGAGGGGACAGCCCGGTCAGGGACAGCTCTGCCAGAGGGGACAGCCTGGTCAGGGACAGCTCTGCCAGAGGGGACAGCTCTGCCAGGGACAGCTCTGCCAGAGGGGACAGCCTGGTCAGGGACAGCTCTGCCAGAGGGGACAGCCCGGTCAGAGGGGACAGCCCGGTCAGAGGGGACAGCCCGGCCACGGACAGCTCCTCCTGCACCCACAGCACCCCAGAGGTGGCCCCAGCTGCCCATGGTGCCCTGCTCTGCAGCCCCCTGCAGGTGCATTGCTGTGAGGGTCCCCAGCTGCAGCCAGCTCCTGTCTGCCCACCCCTCTGGACATGTATTGCTTCCTTTTTGAGCTGCTCTAAGGTGCACCCAACCCCAAACACGGCTGGGGGCTCCTGGACACCCCATGGTCCCCTGGAAGCCCTGGCCAGCCCTGCAGGCACCGAGGCTGCTCCTGGCTGGAACTGCAGCAGGAGCACAGCAAGGACAGTGCAGGCAGGACTGCAGCTCCACAGCAGCGTCTGGGGTGTGGGAGGGGACCCTGGGACCTGCAGGACACTTACTGAGTCAGAACTGAGTGATCTGCACTACCAGCACTGCCCACACCTTTATATTCATAGATATAGATATATATATATATATATATATATATATAAAATCTTCTTCCTGTGCCTTTAGAAAAGAAATGATTGATCCCAAATCCACCAGCTGGTTTGTTCCCAGCTGTGGCCCCCCCAGCTGGAGCACTGGAGTGTTCTGTCCCTCTCCATGGCTGCCCCAGCAGCCCAAGCCCCCTGCCCAGCCCTGGCTGTCCCTGTTCCTGTGCCAGCCCAGCCCTGGCTGTCCCTGTTCCTGTGCCAGCCCAGCCCTGGCTGTCCCTGTTCCTGTGCCAGCCCAGCCCTGGCTGTCCCCTGCCAGTGCCAGCCCCAATCCTGGCTGTGCCCTGCCTGTGCCAGCCCAGCCCCTCTCTGCCAGCCCGTGCCCCCTCCCTGGCCCTTCCCTGGGCTCGGGGCAGTGCAGGAGCAGCCCGGCCCTTCCCACAGCTCCGGGGCACACGGGCACAGGGCCTGCCTTGCTGCAGTGCCACCAGGGCCCGGGCAGGGCTGGCACCCGCAGGAGGGGCCGCGGTGCCCACTGTCCCTGCCAGCTGGGACAGCCCCTCCTGGCACACAGCCCTGGCACCTGCAGGACCCAGCATCCCCACAGCATCCCCACACAGCCCAGAGCCATCCCTGCAGCTTTCCAGGGGGATCAGCACTCCTGTAACAGCCGAGAGCCTTGGGGAACACAGGAGGGACACAGCACCCCAACAAATGGAGTATTTCACTGATGGTGACTAAACCCAGAGACTGCACCCTGCTCTCCACTGGGACACATTTACAGTGCCCCAGGGAGGGGGAAGGACTGGCAGGGGGACAGGAGAGAGACAGGGAGATGGATTTCTACTGTTCAGCCCTCAAAGGCCTGGAGAAGAAACAGGACATCCACAGACTAAAAAAATGCTCTTTTCTGAGCAAGTGCAGTTATAAGGAGAGAGCCAGAAAATCTTTAAGCAATATATATTGATATATATATACATATATATATATACACAGAGATATATATACACACATATATATATGCACATATATAAATACACATGCTTAAACTGCGGGGCCGAGCCGGGGCTCCGTGCTGTGCTCCTCCCTGCAGGCACACGGCTCCGAGCGGGCTGCAGAGGGACCGAGCCCTCCCCAGCCCGCCCTGCCTGCTCCGGGCCGCAGCAGCGTCCCCCGGGGCCGGCCTGGCTGTGCCCTTAAGGTTTTCAATTGTGTAAGACTCGGAGTTTACAAACAAAAGCGTTTGTCATTGTGCTTCCAGGACTGCAAAAGGATCGCTCCCCTACGACTAGAAATGTTAAGGTGAAATAGGCAAATTAGGCAGTACTAGAGATGGATTTTGGTTTTGGCGACCTACAAACAGTTATTATTGGGAGCTGCTGTTGTGTCCCTCGGGACGTGGCTCTAAGGTGCCCAGGCCGTGCGCCCTGCCCGCCCTACAGGTGGTACTTCCGCAGCAGTTCCGATTGCCAGGGGTGCTTCCTCTCGGGAAACCTGTCTGGGATTTTGATCTTGAGGAAATCCTGGATACATTTCTCCAGCTCCTCCTCAATGGAGAGCTTCTCCTTCACGGCTTTCTTCTTGCTGGCGTTGGACTCGCGGGAGCCGGAGGTGAGAGTCCGGAGCAGGTCGCTCTTCCTGCGGCTCTCGGCCTGCTGCAGCAGCTGCACCGGGCCCTTCTTGGCCCTGTCCAGAGTCTGGATGTTGGGCTGGCGCGTCACGGGCCCGCAGATGACGGTCTCCTGGGGGGAGCTGGCCTCGGACTGGCTGTCACAGCTGGACGTGGACAGCTCGTTGCAGGACGTGCCGCTCTCGCCCTCCTTGTCGCCCTTGCCGTTCTTGCAGCAGCAGTCGCAGTGGGACGAGGACCAGCGGGAGGGCTCGCCTGCAGGGCACAGAGAGAGAGAGGGTGAGGGCAGCTCCACAGCCCACACAGCCCAGGACAGGCTGCTGGGCCCCCCTGGGCCGGCAGGGCAGCCAGGGCCACAGGGACCCTCGCAGGGACCTTCCAGGACCTGCCAGGAGCAGCAAATCCCCTTAGCCTGGAGCTGCCAGGACCAGCAGCAGATCCCTGTTACCCTGGGGCTCCCAGGACCAGCAGATCCCTGTTACCCTGGGGCTCCCAGGAGCAGCAGATCCCTGTTACCCTGAGCTCCCAGAGCAGCAGCAGATCCCTGTTACCCTGAGCTCCCAGGACCAGCAGGTCCCTGTTACCCTGAGCTCCCAGAGCAGCAGATCCCTGTTACCCTGGGTCTCCCAGGACCAGCAGATCCCTGTTACCCTGGGGCTCCCAGGACCAGCAGATCCCTGTTCCAGCACGTCCTTCAGTGGCAGAGCCCAGGAGGGAAGCCCAGGACAGTGACAATTCCCATCCTGCAGAGCAGGGCTGAGGCTGCTCTCCAGCTGGAGCCCTGCCCAGCTGCAGCAGTCTGTGACCAGGGCAGAGCTGGCAGCAGGCTCAGCTGTGGGACTCAGGTGATGTTTTTGCTGCCCCAGAGCCCCATTGAAAAATGGGGAAAAGGAGAGGAAAGTTGAAATAAATGTTGGTAGCAATTGAGAGCCCCTGGGGCTGGGAGCAGAGCCTGGGGAAGGGGCTGTGGGCACTGGGAGCCCCACTGGCACTGCCCTGCTCTCCTGTGCCTCCATCCTTACCCAGCCAGGAACACAGAGCACACAATTTACAGGAACAGCCAGAAAACCAGAAGCCAGGAAGCCTCCTCACCTCCTCCCTCGTCTCCCCTGTCAATGATGAAGGAGTCTCTCAGTCTGGGAGCTGCAGGGCTACTCTCATTAACAGACTCACTTCAAAGCTGCCCTGTGTCTCGTCTGAAAACAGTCAATAATGGCTAAACTGAACGTTTTTATCCATTTCTAGGCTTGGACAAAGGCATTATGAGCTGAGTCCCTGTAAAACCCTGACCCACGAGCTCTGAGAGCACTTCCAGGAGCTCCTCATTGCAGCTGGTACCCACACCCCACAGCAGTGGGACAGCTCTGAGACCAGAGGGCTTTGTCCCAGCCGAGGAACAGAGCTCAAACCGTGCCTTGAGCGACCCCAGATCCCCCTGCCGGGGCCCAGAGCACTGCTGGGATCATCAGTGAGCTCTGCAAGCCTGCACACAGTGCCCAGGCCATGGACAGCCTTGTCCCAGCTGGGACTCACAGGCTGCCACTCGGTCCCACCATGGTGTGGCTGGAAGGGATGTTTGTGTCATGGCACTGCCCCAGGCTCAGTGTGGGCAGGGACAGCTCCACGGGCAGGGGGGACACCCCCAGGGGAAGGGGGACATCCCCCACGGGCAGGGACAGCCCCACAGACCAGGTTTGTCCAGGCTGGCTTTGAACACTCCCTGGGATGGGACAGGCACAGCTCCGGGGATGGGGCAGGGATGGGACAGGAATGGGGCAGGGATGGGACAGGCACAGCTCCAGGGATGGGGAAGGCACAGCTCCAGGGATGGGGCAGGGATGGGACAGGGATGGGACAGGAACAGCTCCAGGGATGGGACAGGCACAGCTCCAGGGATGGGACAGGGATGGGGCAGGCACAGCTCCAGGGATGGGGCAGGGATGGGGCAGGCACAGCTCCAGGGATGGGGCAGGGATGGGACAGGCACAGCTCCGGGGATGGGGCAGGGATGGGACAGGAATGGGGCAGGGATGGGGCAGGTACAGCTCCGGGGATGGGACAGGGATGGGGCAGGGATGGGGCAGGCACAGCTCCAGGGATGGGACAGGGATGGGACAGGCACAGCTCCAGGAATGGGGCAGGCACAGCTCCCAGGGACTGTGGGGAAGCAGAAGGGATGGAGCCGAGGTGGCAGCCGGGGCGCAGGGACCCAGCAGCTGCCGTCAGGCACAGCTACAGTGCAGACTTCATTAGCACAAAACAAGGCTTTTATAAGTCAATTAAGCCCTATTAGATGCTAATTCCTCTTAATGAATATTCACCAACAGTGGGCACCCCACGGGTGTGGCGGGAGACAGGAAGGATTTGCCCCAGTGACCAGCTCTGTGGGTGCCCAGGTGCCATGGCACAGGTGCCCCAATAGCCAGCACGGTGGTGCCAGGGCACAGGTGCCCCCATAGCCAGGATGGTGGTGCCAGGGCACAGGTGCCCCAATAGCCAGGGTTTGGTACCATGGCACAGGTGCCCCATAGCCAGCACGGTGGTGCCAGGGCACAGGTGCCCCATAGCCAGGGTGTTGGTGCCAGGGCACAGGTGCCCCAATAGCCAGGATGTTGGTGCCAGGGCACAGGTGCCCCATAGCTGGCTATGGGGGATGTTGGTGCCAGGGCACAGGTGCCCCAATAGCTGGCTATGGGGGATGTTGGTGCCAGGGCACAGGTGCCCCATAGCTGGCTATGGGGGATGTTTGTGCCAGGGCACAGGTGCCCCAATAGCTGGCTATGGGGGATGTTGGTGCCAGGGCACAGGTGCCCCAATAGCTGGCTATGGGGGATGTTGGTGCCAGGGCACAGGTGCCCCATAGCTGGCTATGGGGGATGTTGGTGCCAGGGCACAGGTGCCCCATAGCTTGCTATGGGGGATGTTGGTGCCAGGGCACAGGTGCCCCATAGCCAGGGTGTTGGTGCCAGGGCACAGGTGCCCCATAGCTGGCTATGGGGGATGTTGGTGCCAGGGCACAGGTGCCCCATAGCTGGCTATGGGGGATGTTGGTGCCAGGGCACAGGTGCCCCATAGCCAGCTATGGGGGATGTTGGTGCCAGGGCACAGGTGCCCCATAGCCAGGGTGTTGGTGCCAGGGCACAGGTGCCCCATAGCCAGGGTTTGGTACCATGGCACAGGTGCCCCATAGCTGGCTATGGGGGATGTTGGTGCCAGGGCACAGGTGCCCCATAGCTGGCTATGGGGGATGTTGGTGCCAGGGCAGGGCACAGGTGCCCCATAGCCAGCATGGTGGTGCCAGGGCACAGGTGCCCCATAGCTGGCTATGGGGGTGTTGGTGCCAGGGCACAGGTGCCCCATAGCCAGGGTTTGGTACCATGGCACAGGTGCCCCATAGCTGGCTATGGGGGGTGTTGGTGCCAGGGCACAGGTGCCCCCATAGCCAGGGTGTTGGTGCCAGGGCACAGGTGCCCCATAGCTGGCTATGGGGGATGTTGGTGCCAGGGCACAGGTGGGCGGGTGGGGGCTCCAGGGCTGGGCCGGGCCAGCAGCAGCCCCTGGGAACCGGGGGTGCCCAGGGTGCCAGGGCAGTGCCCGGCTGCAGCCGCACACACGCACCCGCCCTCGGGGCTCTCGGGGCTCTCGCTGGCAGCCGGGGCCGAGGGGATTGAGGAGCGGCCCCGGAGCGCTCCCGGTGCCCGCAGGGCTGGGCGAGGAGGGGCTGAGCCCGAGGCACGGCGGCAGCGAAGGAGCATCGGCTGCCTCAACCACAGCTCCCGTTAATTAATGTCTAAATGCTTTGAGATTCTTAGATAAAAGTGGCTAATTAATTCTGGCCTGGCTTTCCTGCTTTCCTCCCTGATCTCAGCACATTTCTCTCCCAGTGCCCTAATTATAATAATTATTATTAGAAGCTTCTGAAGCGGCAGCAGAGCCTCTGATGTATAATTGACACACAAGCCAGCAGCCACCCAGCTTTCCCCTTCTCCTCTCCCCCCTTCCCAGCCAGGCTGCAAGGAGGAAATGGGAAATCCCTGTGCAGGAGGACAAATGCTGTGAGAGAGCTGGGCAGGAGCTGGGGGGGACCAGAGCGACAAAAGCCAGGGAAGAGTGTTCATGGTGAGGGATGGGCCAGGGAAGAGTGTTCATGGTGAGAGGTGGGCCAGGAAAGAGTGTTCATGGTGAGGGATGGGCCAGGAACTGCCCCACATGGGCCAGGGAAGAGTGTTCATGGTGAGAGATGGGCCAGGGAAGAGTGTTCATGGTGAGGGATGGGCCAGGGAAGAGTGTTCATGGTGAGGGATGGGCCAGGGACCGCCCCAGATGGGCCAGGGAGTGCCCCAGCGCACCCAGCTCTGATCGGGGCTGGGAGATGCTGAGCCTGGGATGAAGAGCCCAGCCCAGGCAGTCCTGGGGGCACAGGGCAGGGCTGGGGCTGGTGTCATGGCTGGGAAGGGACAATGTCCCCAGGCAGCAGCTCAGGCACAGCTGGTGCCTGGGTTTGAGGCACACAGGGATATTTTCTGTATCCAGATGCTCATTTACCTCCACGTGTGCGGCTGTACCAACCTCCCAGCCTGTGATCATCCCTTGAGACATTTCCCTACTGTTCTCAATCCACTCTGGTCCATTTATGTTGTCCTCTTACCTTTTATTCCTTCCCCTGCTCCTTCTGCTCCAGGGCTTTGTTGTTGGTTTGATTTATTTCTGTTTCTCGCTCCTTTTCTCCCTCCTGTCCCATGACTTTCACCTCTGCTCTGGGTTGTGCTGCCTCCTCCTCCTCCCTGTCTGTGCTCTGCAGGGGCTGATGGCAGCAGCTGATCCCCACTGGAGCAGTGAATGCCCAGGTGGGCAGGGCTGGCAGGGGGAGCAGCTCCCTGGCACCCCCATGGCACAGGAGCCCTGTCACTGCTGTGCCTGCAGCCCTGGCACCCTCTGTGCCCTCTCACAGCCAGGGATGCAGTGCTGGAGCTCTCAGACACATCCCTGCAGCCCTGTGCCCTCTCTGTGCCCTCTCAGACCCATCCCTGCAGCCCTGGCACCCTCTGTGCCCTCTCACAGCCAGGGATGCAGTGCTGGAGCTCTCAGACCCATCCCTGCAGCCCTGGCACCCTCTGTGCCCTCTCACAGCCAGGGATGCAGTGCTGGAGCTCTCAGACCCATCCCTGCAGCCCTGGCACCCTCTGTGCCCTCTCACAGCCAGGGATGCAGTGCTGGAGCTCTCAGACACATCCCTGCAGCCCTGGCACCCCCTGTGCCCATCCCCATTGTCCAGGGGCTCGGTCCAAGCTGGGTTTGCCCCGGGGCTGAGGACAGGGTGGCACTGGTGCGGTGCCAGTTTGGTGTGGGGCTGGCACTGGGGCGTGCCCAGCGCCTCTGGGGCTGCATCCAGGTGGGAATTGAGGGGTTGGGATTGGTGAGAGACCAAGCTCTAACTGGGGTTGTAATAAATACAATCTGACTTGGTAACAGGCCGGGTTTCTCAGCAGAAAATGCCCCTGTCTAAATAAAACTACCCAGGGGAAGTGAGGAATGCTGAGAAACTGCAGGCACTGACGGCTCCAGGAGCTGTCCTGGCAGCAGGACAGACGCCCTGGGATTTATTTTGCTTTTATTTGCGTTTAGGATCAAGCATCTGCAGTAAAATCTCAGGGAGAGACAATGCTGGGAAGGACTTGGCAGTGGCACCATTGGTCTGAGCCCTCCCAGATGCTCAAAGGCAGCAGGGAAGGGGAGAGGGATGGGGGAGAGGAGGGAAATGGGGAGGAAGGAACCAAGGAGGGAAGGGAACGGGCAGAGCCTGTGGCTGTCCCAGCCCTCTTAGGAAGCTCACACACATTTTACCCTTCTGGGGGGCAGCTGGGGACACCTGGATGCTGCCATCTGATTTGAATTCAACTGAAACTGAAATTAAAATTTAAAACTTCTAGTTCGAAGTGTTTTCCATTTAAATATTCTGAGCTTGCCAACCCCATATAAAGGCCAGAATTGCTCCCTGGTCTGCCTTGCCCATGCACAGGGATTTCCAGCCAGTGCCCAGCAGCACACACACTTCCATCAGGAGTCCCCAGCACATTGCCAGCTCACCAGCACTCCTGCAATCTTCCCTAAAACACTTGGTTCTGGAAGTGAACTGCTGTGAGAGTATCAGATTTGTTTGAAAATAAAAATAATTTCCCCAAATGGTGAAGAAAAAGAGACCTGGTGTTAAAATACCAGAAGGCATATCAAATGAGCCAAAATATTTATGTAGGGATCTTCTCAAAGTAACATGTGATGGAGCTCAAATTTGGAGAGGAGGAGCAGCCTGGAGTGTGAGCAGCAGGACGGGAGGGGAGCAGCTGCTGCTCATCCCTGGGAGCTGGGGACACCCCAGGCCTCCCAGACAGCTCCTCCATGGCGCCCTCACCCCTGGGCTGTGCAGGGAACATTCTGGACTGCGCTGCTGCCCCGAGCCGGCCGTACCTGCACAGCCAAGCCCTGCCCGTGAGCAGTGCTGCAGGAACACCCCAGTGCTGCTGGCTGCCCTGCCTGGGGCTCCCCTTTCCCAGCACGTGAACAGAAACAATATTTGGCCATCGGGACTGAGGCATTTCAGTGTATTTTCCTCTGGGAAAATGCTGTTATATGAAAACCTGGCACTCCAGCTTTCTTCTGCCCACAGCCTGTGCTCTTTCTGTTCTGCCAAGCAGCTCCAGCCTGGGTGGGTTTGGAGCACAGAGAACTCACAGCTGCCACTATTTGCATCTTTCATCTTCCAGTTCTGCCTTGCCTCCTCAAATTTAAGACTTTTCTGGGTATTTCTTGATTCATCAATGCCATATTAACCCAGCACCTCAGCACAGCCTTTCCTTTTGCTCTCCGTTACTTTCAATTTATGCTCAAGACCTTGAAAGTGAAGTTTGATGGAAAGACAGCAGTCAGGGCTAAGGAGCAGGGGTTTTCCTTGTCCTCCCTGGAGTGACCCTGGCCCTGCAGGGGCACCCACAGAGCCACAGCCCAGGGACTGATCACAACCTGGGTGAGCCCTGGCCCTGCAGGGGCACCCACAGAGCCACAGCCCAGGGACTGATCACAACCTGGGTGAGCCCTGGGCCTGCAGGGGCACCCACAGAGCCCCTGCTCAGCCAGCAGAGCAGCAGATACAGCCCAGGGCGTGATCAGGATCATGGGTTGAAGCTCTTATTAAGGGAGATACTCCACCCATGCATTAATTAAAGCACAGGTAGGAGCACGTTGCTCTGGATGATCACAAAACAGGTCCCCTGAGGCTGCCCCAGCTCTGGAGCTGCTGCAGGAGCTTTGCAGCAATGCAGGGTGAGGGCACTTCCAGGGCTGGGAGCCCACAGCCTCCCTGGCAATGCAGGGATATTTCCATACCTGGATGGACCCCCCAGCTCACATTAAATGAGCCCCACTTTGGACACCTGCTTTAATTAGCAAAGCCAGCGAGTTTATTGCTCCTGCTTCTCGAAGACCTGTGTGAGAAACTGCTGACAGATGGCTGTGGTGATGTGGGAGCCAGAATTCTTGAATTTTTGGAAATTAGAGCTCATGAACTCAAAAATGCTCTGGAGATCCGAAGCTATCGTGTCAGCCTATGTTGTTCCAATTAATTGCAATCAATCGCTAATTGAGAGCTATTTTAAGACTTGTCATTACTCTGAACATAATGGAGAATAAATTGCATGTTCCCCTTTACCCCACCACAAATGACAGCAGTGCAAGGAAAGCTCAGCGAACAGAGGGAGAAGAGGAGCAGGAGCCCTGATTTCCTCCTGTCCCCTGGCAGGAGCAATGGCACAGCAGCTCTGGGCTCACAGGGGAGGGGATCAGGGCTGGGACAAGGGGCACAGGCAGTGCCTGGGGCTCCCCCCAGCACTCACTGAGATGGCAGCTCTGATCTCTGATACTGCTCTGTTTAATGAGCTGCAGCTCAGTTTTCTCTGAGATCCCTCCCAAGCCAAGCTGTGATTCCACGCCAGCCCTGGGGATGGGTTTGCTGGGGGCTGCACTTTGGTTGGGCTTTCCAGGGCCCCAAATCCTGCCAGAGCTGTTGTGGTGTGAGAGTGCAACGGCCCCAGTAGGTGCTCAGCAGCAGGCTGGGGTGTGCTGCAGAGCTGGGCAGGCAGCCCTGCAGGGCCAGGGCTCAGGGACAGCCAGGCTGTCACTCACTGTCACCCTGGCATGGCCACCAGCCTGACAGGCCCGTCGCTGATGGCACGGAGGGAAACCCCCAGCCTGAGAGATAACCAGCTCTTAAATGAGGAGCTTCTGCTAGCAGCCAGCCAGTAAGGTGGTTTTTAATCCAGCTACAGTTCTGCTGTCTTTTGATGACATTTTATTCTGGATACAGCTGGAACAAACCCAGCTCTCCTTCTAAAAGGCTCAAGGTTCACTTTTTCCCCCCGATGATTTAATGCCATACTCTCTTCCCTTTCATCTCCCACCTGGTCCTCATCTCCTCTACAGATAAATCTGTGTCTCCTTGGCTCCTGGTCCTCATCTCCTCTATAGATAAATCTGTGTCTCCTTGGTCCTGCTGGTGGCCTCTGTGTGCCACCATCACATGGAGAAATTCACCCCGTTCACCTCTCGTCTGTTCTGTTCTTGCAGTCGCTCCAGTTTCTCCTCTCTCATCTCTTACTCTCAGTATCAAGTGATCTGCTATTCTTGGAGCATCCTCCCGTTGTCCCTTTGTCTCTGCTCCGGTGCTGTTCCCAAAAGTCACCCTTGCCAGGAGCTGCTCTCAGGGCTCCTGGCCAGCCCTCCCGGGCTCTGCAGTCCCCTTCTCCTCAGGGCTGCACCTTCCCTTCCCTTCCCTTCCCTTCCCTTCCCTTCCCTTCCCTTCCCTTCCCTTCCCTTCCCTTCCCTTCCCTTCCCTTCCCTTCCCTTCCCTTCCCTTCCCTTCCCTTCCCTTCCCTTCCCTTCCCTTCCCTTCCCTTCCCTTCCCTTCCCTTCCCTTCCCTTCCCTTCCCTTCCCTTCCCTTCCCTTCCCTTCCCTTCCCTCAGCAGGGCTCACCATGCTATCAATCAATAATTGAGCTGTATAACAGGGCTAGCAATCAATAATTAAGCTTTATAGCAGGCAGCGAGCTGTTAAACACATGACTGAAGTGACTCTGCTGAAAAAGGCTGCTGCTGGGAGGAGTTTGCTTGAATTTAGAGCAAATATTGCTAAAGGTGAGTGAATGCAGCCCTGCTGCTCCCCCTGGCACTCAGGGGTGGCTGGGCAGCACCTGGGAGGAGGGGATCCAGTGCCAGGCTGGGCTGAACCCCAGAGGGGTCTGGGGTCTGCAGGGACAGGAACCCCCATGAGGGGTCTGCAGGGACCCCCAGAGGGGTCTGGGGTCTGCAGGGACCCCCATGAGGGGTCTGGGGTCTGCAGGCTCCCCCGTTCCTGGCACACCCACCCCACTGCACAGCTCAGTGCCCGTGCTGGGTGCCACATGAAGGGGGCAGAGGGGCACAGCAGCTCTGGCAGCTCTGCCAGGGGTACCCCAGGCCTGGCAGGGTCTGTCCCACCTGGACTGGCCAGAGCCACGCGTGAAGCACGGGGGGCACAGAGCAGCTCCAGCCCACCATGAGCTGCTGTTTCTGCCCTGCCCCGTTCAGCCCCGTGCTGGCACTGCCCCGGGGCTGGCAGGGCCAGCAGGAGCAGCTGCTCCTGGCTGGGCACAGGGACATGATGGATGTCCCTATTACAGAGGGACACGGACCGTGGCTGCTGCACCTGGGCACAGGGACGGGGGCAAGGGCAGCAGAGCAGCCAGAACGGCTCTGCTGAGACACCCAGCTGAAAAAGATGCTCACGAAAACAATTACTTTGGAAATTACTTCCCTCTTCCCTGCTCAAAGCCATTACTGATCTCCTAATTGGAGGTTGCTGTGAGGGGAGCATCAGCCTCCTCCCCAGACAGTGAGGGATGGGACAAGGGAAAATGGCCCCAGGGTGCCCCAGGGGAGGCTCAGATTGCATTGCTGGGAGAATTTCCTTACTGAAAGACTGGCTAAGCATTGGAGCAGGCTGTCCGGGGAAGCGGTGGGGTCCCCATCCCTGGAAGTGTCCCAGGCCAGGTTGGATGGGGCTTGGAGCAACCTGGAATAGTGGAAGGTGTCCCTGCCCACAGCAGGGGTGGGAACAAATCGATATTCAGGACCCTTCCAACCCAAACCGTGCTGGGTTCTGTGTTCCACGGGCAGGGCTGGCCCAGCAGTGCCCAGCAGTGCCCCAGGGCAGTTTGTCCCCGGGGATGACTGTGGCATTTCCCCTGGCCACGGCTCTGACAGACAGCTTGGGCCTGGCTGCCCTTCCCTCAGCCCCAAAGCAGCTGTGTTTGCTGAGCAGCCCTGAGGATGAGGCTGTGCCCTGGCAGGGGCAGCAGAGGCGCCTGCAGTGGGGCAGCGGTGCCAGCTTGGGCAGCAGGGACATGGGGACAGTGCCTGGTGCCCCTGCCCGGGCGGCCTGTGCCCAGCTGCCCCTGCCCCTGCTCCTGCCATAGAACCAGAGAGGCTGAGGGCCAGAGGAGCTGCTGGTGATGGATTCCCTGGAGCACGATGCCAGGCAGAGCTGCTGCTGCTGGCAGAGGAAGGGGGGATGCTCTGAGCCCTTGGAGCTCCACAGGTGGAGCTGAACTCTGTGTTGGGAAGGGAGGGATGCTCTGAGCCCTTGGAGCTCTGCAGATGGGGCTGAGCTCTCTGTTGGGAAGGGAGGGATGCTCTGAGCCCCCTGTGAGCACAGGTGGAGCTGGGCTCTGTGCAGGGCTGGCACTTTTCTGGGACTATCAGATATCCCTTTCCATAGGGGCACAGGCTCCATTTTTATGAGCTATTTAAGACACCCTCTCTGGAAGTTTTCTTATTTTTTCCCTGTCTGAAGCTCATAAACTGGGCTTCTGCTCTACAGAGATAAATTTGATTTATGTGAGAAACATTCCCAGGCACAGTGGGCTTTGCCTTAAACCCTGTATCTCGCTGTTCAGTGGTGCTGTGGCTTAGCTTGGTTTATTTTCTATCCTCTAAGTGGTGAATTGAACTTTCAGAAATGAATGGTTTGGTTTATCTGATTTAGCATCTTGAGCAAAGCACTTTTGCATCAAATAAACGCAGGCAGTGGGAGACCCTCCAGACACTGCTTCATTCCAAACATTTTCAGCACCACTTTCAAGACCAATTAAGTTTCCCATGCCTGGGCAATCCCAAATGCTCTGGGATCAGAAGCTTTTCCCTCCTGTGGAGGGTTTGAGGGGATGAAGTGGGGCAGGGGCAGCACCAGGGTGCTGGGCAGGGACCCGAGAGCCCAAAACCACCCAGCTCCATCTGAGAGCCCAAAACCACCCAGCTCCATCTGAGAGCCCAAAACCACCCAGCTCCATCTGAGAGCCCAACACCACCCAGCTCCATCTGAGAGCCCAACACCACCCAGCTCCATCTGAGAGCCCAAAACCACCCAGCTCCATCTGAGAGCCCAAAACCACCCAGCTCCATCTGAGAGCCCAACACCACCCAGCTCCATCTGAGGGCCCAACACCACCCAGCTCCATCTGAGAGCCCAACACCACCCAGCTCCATCTCTCTGTGCAAGCTCTGGGAAGGATGAAAGCAGAGGGCAGGTTAGGCTGAGGTGCCCCTTTGCTCTGAATTCACACAGGGATGCAGGGAGGGGATGGGCAATTCCTGAACGTGGAGCAGGGCTGGATATTTCCAAGCTCAGGGATTCTGGGATTTGACTGGAAAATGAAGGTAACTACAGCAGGTGGATCCACGGGTGGCACCCAGCAGCACCCAAGAAATGAGCTGAGCTTAGCAAGGCCTGGCAGGGCAGTGCTGTGCCCATCCCTCACCCAGACAGGTCCATGGAAGCTGTGCTGCTTTAGGGAAGCAGAGCATTCAGCTGCTCTAATCACACCAATTGCTCCAGACATTTCCTTCCCCCCTTCCCTCCTGCACCCTCCTGGGCCCTTTTGCCATCAAATCAGCCACAGAAACGAAGTCATTTGGCCAGGGAAGGAGCCTGTTAAGGGAGCGAGGCAGCTCAAGAAAGCACAGAGCCCAGGCAGGTCCTGCCAGCCCAGTCCTGACAGACAGACTGAGCCCAGCAGGGCAGAGGGGCCTTCACTGCTGGGGAAGGGTGCAAACCCCAGCAGCCCATGGTGCAAAAGCCCTCCCTGAAGCCAGCCCCAGCCATAAGGAGATGGTCCAGAGCTCGTTTTTGGGAGGCATCTCTGGATGCTGACACCGGGAGCAGCTGCTCAGGTCTCACCCATTGCTTTATTTCAGCTTTATCTGGTGAACACCACATGCTGCAGCCTAGTTCCTTTGCTGGGGAAAGATAAATTGCACTGTAAATGCATGTGTGACCTGCTGGTCAAGAGGCTCATTGTGGTGTTTTATGGTCATTATTTATTGACCAGCTGTGAGGTCTGAATCTGGTGCTTGGAGCTCTCAGAACCAGGCTGGAGCTTCAGGGGGTGCAGGGTCTGGGCCCCAAGGGCTGCACCAGCCCCATCCCAGCCTCCCTGCTTGGCCAAAACCACATCCAGCCAGCAGAGAGCCCACGTGTGAGCACAGAGGTGGGGAGACTGGCTTTTGGCAAATGTTCAAATGAATATTGTATGTGTTGTGTTAGAAAATTGTATATCTAGATATACAATTGTACTAATTTTCTTAAGTAGTGTGTTAAATGTGGTTTTAGGTTATAACAAAATGTTAAAATAGAAACTGTGCTGTGTAAGATACTTTTTTAAAAGAAAGGACTCGCAGTGAGACAGCAGCCACAGGACACCTGAATGTTTCAGAGAAAGGGAATTCATTGCTCCATTAGCAGGAGAAATGAACTTCTGCCTGCCTTGCTCAGCCCTGAAGAGCTGCCAGGATTCAGAGGAAGCAGCTGACACTGCCCAGACAGAATCCTGTGTTGGAATGGAATTGATGCATCATGGATGAGGTGTATGAATGTGCATCAGGCTGTTGCTTTTAAGGGTTAATCCTCTGTTAACGTGGGTCCTTTTTTGGGTTTATGCTGCCCAGAAAAGGTACCCAGACTGTCTGTAACTCTTTGTTTCTGTTGTCTCATATTGTCCTAATTCAAATTGTCCAAAATTTTTATTACTCTAATTATATTGCTATTTTTATAACCATTTTATTACTAATAAACTTTTAAAATGTTAAAAACAGGTGATTGGTGTTTTTCACAGGGCAGCTGAGCAGCTTTGTGCCAGGAGGAAGCACCTTTAGTACCAGGTTAGGGTCTGGGGTGCTCCTGGAGGTGCTGGGCCTGGCAGGGTTCATCTGCTCTCTGGGGCTTGGTATTGTATTTCTCTCTCAAATTTAACCTATTGCCTTCAAAAAACGGAACAAACTCTTACTCGACGTGGGAGATTAATCTGTAACACAAAATATTTAATTAATGGAGTGAAATTTCATTTCATGGGTACTTGCATTTGTGCTGTGATAAGCAGTGCCCAGAGGTCGGGGATTCACCAGCGACAAAGGAATCGTTCGTCTGCATCGCAGTCAAGCACAGCAAATACCCAAGGAGCATTTTGGCATGGGCTGTAATGTTTGCTGTATTAGTCCTGTACATGAATAATTTACAGCTAAAGGTCTGTCTCGTTGCCATCACCAAATCAAAAGCCATTTGCTCCAGTTATGATATCACAGTGACAGCTTGGCTCCGGCGGTTCCCATCCTGCCAGCTGATGGATTTCACTGAGTTTAGGAGATTTCTCTTACATATTAAGCAGCAATGAAATTAAAAGCAGCATTAGCACTACCTGGGGCAGAGGCTCCTGTTTGGCTGGGATCAGTCACACTTTGGTGAGCAGGAGCTGAGCTGAGCTGGCACCTGGGCACTGCCAGAGCAGCTCTGGGCTGCCCCGTGCCCCCAGCACAGCGCTGGCACTGGGCTCACCCCGAGGTGGCCAGGGGTGCCAGGGGCTGGGACAGGGCAGGGCAGGGCAGGGGCTGGGACAGGGCAGGGCAGGGCAGGGCAGGGCAGGGCAGGGCAGGGCAGGGCAGGGGCTGGGACAGGGCAGGGCAGGGCAGGGCAGGGGTGCCAGGGGCTGGGACAGGGCAGGACAGGGCAGGGCAGGGCAGGGGCTGGGGCAGGGCAGGGCTGGGACAGGGCAGGGCAGGGCAGGGCAGGGCAGGAGTGCCAGGGGCTGGGACAGGGCAGGGCAGGGCAGGGGCTGGGACAGAGCAGGACAGGACAGGGCAGGGGGTGCCAGGGGCTGGGACAGGGCAGGGCAGGACAGGACAGGACAGGGCAGGGGGTGCCAGGGGCTGGGACAGAGCAGGGGGTGCCAGGGGGCTCGGGCAGGGCAGGACAGTGCCCCAGGACCCTGCCAGCCCATGGGACAGGCCAGGGAGCTGCTCCACCTCGGCGTGTGCTGCCTCTGGCCACGCTCCCCCTTCCCGCAGGGAGTTTGGTGTTGGGAAAGCATCACAGATCCCAAAGCAGCAGAATCAGAGCCTCATTTACACATTAAGCCTTTTTATATCTCTCTTGCTGCACACAAGGGCCATAAACCAAGCAGCAAAGTGATTTACTTGTGTTTCAAGGCCCCTTTACAGAGACAAAATGATTTATGGGGCCCCCGTGCACATGACCAAGAGGCCCTTAATATTTAACAGCTGTAAAAATCCTGCACAACGCTGTGCATTACCCAGGCCTCCAAACAGATTAAGGTAACTTTGCATACACTGTGCCTGGTCAAATATTAATCACTGAATAATTTATCCTGTGAATTTATTTTGGTTTAAATCATTCCACAGATAAATTTGCCCGCTCCAGTGCAAATACATATTTATGATATGGTTATTGGTCTAATGTATGTTTTCTGGTATCCTCCTTTCAGGACATCCATAACAACAGTCAAATGCATCCCTGGGAAAGGAAGGGTGGGGAGCCCAGCAGAAGTTCTCTACACAGGGCTGCACTTGGCTGGAGCTGCTGCCTGCAGCAGGGAGCTCTGGAAATGAGCACTTGGAGCCTCCTTAAATATTGATGGCATGGCTGGAACGGTTATGAAAGCACTGGGGGAGCACTGGCAGGGATGGAAAAGCCCCAACACGTGGAGAGGAGTGCACAGGAATCCCAGCAGGGCTGGCTGGGACATGATGCCACTGGCACCCACTGCCCACCCTGAATGGGCCCCGTGCCCTGAACAAGCCCCAGAGGAGCCCCCAGGCCACAGGAGCCCCCCAGGCCAAAGGAGCCCCCTTGGCCACAGGAGCCCCCCAGGCTAAAGGAGCCCCCCAGGCCACAGGAGCCCCCCAGGCTAAAGGAGCCCCCCCAGGCCAAAGGAGCCCCCCAGGCCACAGGAGCCCCCCAGGCTAAAGGAGCCCCCCAGGCCACAGGAGCCCCCCAGGCTAAAGGAGCCCCCCAGGCTAAAGGAGCCCCCCAGGCCAAAGGAGCCCCCCAGGCCACAGGAGCCCCCCAGGCCAAAGGAGCCCCCCAGGCTAAAGGAGCCCCCCCAGGCTAAAGGAGCCCCCAGGATAAAGGAGCCCCCTCAGGCCAAGGAGCCCCCCAGGCCAAAGGAGCCCTGGCCCCCTTCAGCTGCACCCCGGGGCGAGGGGAATGTGCCATGGCACTCAGGACAGGCACACCAGGGGTAGCAGAAGCCATTTGTGTGCAGCACCCTGCAGCTGTGCACAGGGACAGGTCCTGGTGGTGAGATGAGGGGAAAGCTGTGAGAGTCCAGAGCTCACTGACGTCCTGGGGAAGCAGAGGCAGCTCAGAGCCAGGGCAGGAAAGCGAGCCCAGGGCACCCTGAGCAGCGGAGAGAGGGCTCAGAGCAGCTCAGCTCACCCAGCAAAGCCCAGGCCAGCCAAAACCAGGGCTGATCCAGCAGCCACTGAGTGCCCCAGCACACCTGAGCCTCAGCACACCTGAGCCCCAGCACACCTGAGCCCCAGCACACCTGAGCCTCAGCACGAGCACTTCACCCACATCAAAACCGAACAAAAGCCAGCCCAGAGCTCCCCTGGCTCCCAGGGCAGCAGAACCCCACAGTACCCTTTATTGAACTGATTTTCATTTCTTCATGCCATGTTGGCTGGCAGCATTGGACTTTCCCCTGGAGCAGGATTCTCCTCTCTCAGGGTCACAGTGCAGTCACCAGACGGGTCTCCAGGCCCCAGGGACCCTTCCCCAGGACTGCAGGGCAGTGATCCCATTCTGCAGGAGCAGGAGATTCCAGCCACCCCCAAACCAGAGGGGTCAGACAGAGCAAAAAACACCCTTGAAGTGAGCCCCAAGCCCTCCACCCCCAGGGGCAGCCTGGGCTGCTTTGGAATTGAAATCCACGTTGGGATCTGCCCTGTCAGGCCCCTCCTGGTGCTCCCCGTCCCAGGGAGAGCCTGCTCTGCCTCCCCAGGGAGCCCAGGCAGCAGGAGCTGGATTCTCAGCTAGAAAGAAAGAAGTTTAACTTTCTAGTAAACTGTGAGAGCTCCCCATCACAGCAACGAGCCTGGCATTCTTTTAGGAGAAGATAAACTTAATTCCAAAGCACCTGGGAAATTCCAAGAAGTGATTTATCCTGGGTCTGATGAAACTGCAATTTGTGTCAAGGCCCAAACCAGCATTAGAGGCAGCCTGGTGAGCTCAGCAGTCCAACAGCTGACACTGGGAGCTAAGGTGAGAGCAAGAAGGGTCAGTCTCCAGTTGGGCCAGTGTGGGGATGGCCACGCTCAGGAGGCCACAAACAGCTCCAAAGGCAGGGCCCAGGTGAGCAGGACAAGAACATTCTGCTCATTTGCTGTGCTGGGTTTCCTGGGCTTGAAAAAGGGATGGATGGAGGAGGCAAAGAAGAGGAAATGCTGTGGTGGATGGGGTTTATTTATCTTCTGAAAGGAAACAGAGACTTCCCAGGACTGAGAGCTCAATTAGGCGCTCGCTGGAGTGACAGATTTACTGCTTGCCCAACAAATGCATCTCAACCCAGAGGCACAAATGGGATGAGCGGATGAGCAGAGGGATCAGGAGAGGACCCCCACCCTGCCCAGGCAGCAGGGCTCCTGCTGAGTCTGGTCAGAGGGTTGGTTCTGCTGCTCTGCCCCAGGAAAGGCTGCCCAGGATGCCCAGCTGGGCAGTGCCCGCTGAGCTGCCCAGCCCCACTGTGGGACTTCAGCTGGGGTCTGCTCTGTCAGGTTCCTCCCCAGCTGCTCTGCTGGAGATGGGTTTTGTCCTGAAAGGATTTACAGAGCAGGTCCTTACAGCTTTCCCTTTCCTTGGTGCCTGCTCAGCCCGGGATGGGGCTGCCCTTAACACTGGTGCTGGTGCCATGCTCATGCCACAGACGATGTGACCTCGTCCCATGGCACCCAGGGCAGTGCCAGCCCTGGCAGCCTCTGTGGCTGCAGCTCCCTGGGCTCTCAGGCCGTGTGTGACCCTGTTAAACTGAGGAGCAATCGCAGTTCCACAGCAGCCCTGCATGCCCAGGGAACAGGGAACAGTGCAGCTCCCAGCCCCTCATGCCCAGTGCCCGCAGTGAACAGTGCAGCTCCCAGCCCTGCATGCCCAGGGAACAGGGAACAGTGCAGCTCCCAGCCCCTCATGCCCAGTGCCTGCAGTGATAAATGCAGCTCCCAGCCCCGCATGCCCAGTGCCTGCAGGGAACAGTGCAGCTCCCAGCCCTGCATGCCCAGGGAACAGGGAACAGTGCAGCTCCCAGCCCCTCATGCCCAGTGCCCGCAGTGATAAATGCAGCTCCCAGCCCTGCATGCCCAGTGCCTGCAGTGATAAATGCAGCTCCCAGCCCCTCATGCCCAGTGCCTGCATTGATAAATGCAGCTCCCAGCCCTGCATGCCCAGTGATAAATGCAGCTCCCAGCCCCGCATGCCCAGTGCCTGCAGTGATAATGCAGCTCCCAGCCCTGCATGCCCAGTGATAAATGCAGCTCCCAGCCCCGCATGCCCAGTGATAAATGCAGCTCCCAGCCCTGCGTGCCCAGTGATAAATGCAGCTCCCAGCCCCGCATGCCCAGTGATAATGCAGTTCCAGCCCCGCATGCCCAGTGCCCGCAGGGAACAGGGAGGGCAGTTCCAGCCCAGGGGCTCCCCTGGGCAGTGCCCAGCTGCCCCGGGCAGGGCTGTGGTGGGCCCAGCCCCAGCCTCCCTGCACTCAGGCTGCTCCCAGCCAGGCTCTGGCTGCCAGGTTTGCTCCAGCAATCCAGTGCCAGTGGCAGGCATCCAAGATTTGCAGGTGCCCAGATGGAAGCTCAGCCCCTGCAGGTTCCCAGCTCCTGCAATCACAGCAGACAAATCCCCAGCCCTCCCTCAGCGCCCACCCCAGGAGGAGCTGGGGGTTTCTGTTCCAGGCAGACTCTGGAAGGCACAAAAGGCCGTGGTGTGTGAAACTCCTGGGACAATCAATGGCAGTTGGGTCCTTACCAATCATTATGTGGTTAGAAATCTTCACTTTTGTGATTAGTGCATTGTTTCTTTGGCTCTCTTCTTGATTAACAGGAATCACAGAGAAACACTCACACATCCTATCATTACTGGCTCAGGAGCTCTGCAATTACAGATTTTAATTAATATCCTGGTTCATTTCAGGGGAACTCTGGCTTTGAGTCTACTTTTTTGGGGACCCAATAGCAGCCCTGGCATAGATGGAGAGTTTTCCTCTGGCAGCCTGGGGAAAGGCAAATGAGAAAGGGCATTGCTCAGGATGACTTTGTTCTTTTCCCCTGAAAAGTTCTTTTCCAAACAAAACCTCTGGATGTGACCCAAGCCCAGTGGTGATCTATTTCCTGTCCCCTCATGCAAAGGCTCCTTTCTGCAGTGTCACAAATGTCCCTGTGCAGTTTTTGGGGAGGTCACCGTGACAGCTCCCTGAGCCACTCTTCCAAGGCACCTTGGGGAGATGCCAGCCCTGCACTGAGGGCACTGAGGGTGTTCTCAGTTGCTTTCCAGTTGTGGGGCATGCGGGGCACAGAACCACAGCATCCCTGGGGCTGGAAATGCCCTCCCAGCCAGGGAGTCCCAACTGTGCCCCATGCCCACCCTGTCCCCAGCCCAGAGCCCCGAGTGCCACCTCCAGCCCTTCCTGGGACACTCAGGGATGGGCACCCCACCAAACCCTGGACCAAAGTGAATCCCTGTGGCTCTGGGACCCGGCCTGGGCCTGGCCTAGCGTGGTGTGGCATTGCCCTGGCCACAGGAGAGTCTCTCTGAGCAGGAATTTAAGCAGAGCCTGGCTGGGAGCTGGGTGAGGCTGCAGCTCCCACTCCTGCAGGGGACACCGTCATTTCCCACCTGGATCATTCCCTGTTTTCCTCATCCCTTCTCTTCCCGTCTCCTCTCCAGAGCTGCCTTTTCCCTTGGGGCTGTTCCCTTTCCAGGGGGGAGGCAGGAGCTGGGAATGTTCCCTGCAGTTCCAATCCAGTGCTGGAACGTGCCCTGGAGGAGGCTGTGCAGGCACAAGGAGGGCAAGGAGGGAACTGTTGTGTTTTTAAAATAGGGGAACATTTCTGTGGGGAAATAGAAATTGCTTTCAGTCTTGCAATGTCTTTTTTTTGGCCAAGCCTGCCCGTGTTAAAAATGATGGATAGTCCTATCTGTGCACAATCTGCTGGCTGTGCTGGGGAAAATGAGCCAGTGCCCATTGCTGAGCTCCAGAGTGAGGGCTGTCAGGGCTGGGGATCCAATTTGTCCTGCTGCAAAGGGGCACTCAGGGGAGCTGCATTTTAGGCATTCCTGAGCTTCGGAGGGAGATTTTTATCCTAAATGAGCAGACACTGAAGCCACAAGTGCCTTGATACCAGCACCCACTTTGCCCCCAGCCCGAGGCATCTCCCTGCCCCAGCCCCAGCCCTTGCCTGGCACACGGGGGCAGGGGCTGAGGGCAGCCCCCTCCCCTCTCTGGGGCTGTGCTGCTCCTCCTGCCCTCCCCAAGGTGCCCGGCACAGGGGTGCCCATTGCCCTGAGCCCTCCCTGGTGCCAGGGCCGCTCCCTGCAGTGCCAGCTCCGGCCACTGGCACCCCTACAAACCCTGCTTGTGCCCCCCAGAGCCACAGGAAAACAGCCAAGAGCAGTTACTCACTTAATGGCTTTGATCTGTGCTCTGGTGAGAGCCATGGAGCATAATTATATTCTTGCTTTAAAAAGAGGGAAGGAGAAAAAAAGGCTTTATTTTGATGTTTTAGTGTTTGCTTCCCGGCAATATGTGCTTAAAGGGAACTATGGTAATTTATCTTTCCAATTCCTGCTTTATACAGCTGAAAAAAGCAGGAATAGCTCCTGTACATTTGCATTTCATTTTTAGCTCAAGCGCCTCGACAAGGATTCAGCCAAACAAATCAGTGCAGTTTGCAGGAGAGCAGCTCAAGGAAATAAAACCTCCAGGGATGCTGACAGAACCAGGCATCAAAATCAGGACCTGCTCCTCCATGGGGAAAGGAAGCAGCACTTGGAGCAGGCTCCAGAGTTTACCGAGCTCCTCCCATCAGCCCTGCAGGTTCTGCAGGGCCCCAAAGGTTTGGGTGGAAAGGAGTCCAAAGCTCATCCAGTGCCACCCCTGCCACGGGCAGGGACATGGGCAGGGACACCTCCCCCTGCCCCAGGGTGCTCCAAGCCCGGCCAGCCCAGCCCTGAACGGTCTGAGTGTGAAGCTTGCCTTGCTTTCCTGCAAACGCTGACACTCAGAGAACCTCCTCCATCCGAGGCTGCTGAACAGCATCACACCCAGAGCACATTCCAGAGGTGTTTGGAAGGCTCATGGCATCGCCAGGTAACCACGCAGGAGCTGAGTGACAGCAGCACCCCCAGTTCACCCTCCTGCAGCTGGAATTGTGCCATTTCCTAAACAGAAAGGTAAAGCAACCCGAGCGTTTCATTTTACTAAAAAAAGCTTCATAGAAAAAAATAAATCAGTCTTGCTTGGAAGCATGGTGTTGTTTCTCCGGAGCAGCATGAGGTAAGGGACACAAATAGCTGTGAATGGTTCTTTTCCGAGAGCACCTGCGCGGCCGTTTTTATCCCAGCCAGGAGGCAGCAGCAGCCTCAGACACGGGGTATTTTTGGTGAAATATCTCAGGAGCACTCCGAGCTAGAAATGACTACACCAGCTCCCCTTCAGCAACAGATTGCTTTCTAATTCACAGAATGCAAATGCAGATGCTGTTCCTGGCGCTCAACCAAATTAGTGCACAACACATTTGGTTCTAGAAGAGCAGCATTTAATAGAGCAGGAATGAAAGGGAACACAATACCTGACATCACCTGTGTTTGCCTGGCTTTGTGGTTCCTGCACATGACACCTCAAAGATGCTGCAGTGACAGCAAACAGCAGCCCTGGAGGCACCTCGGGCTGCCTGTCCCGGCTGGAATGAGCAGGGAGGAGCTGAGCAAGGATTGCCATGAGGAAATCCAGGCTCTGGCACTGCAGTCATCTTGGGGACCACACTGTAGGACGGGGTCACCCCGCACAGGCCCTGGCCAGCTCCTGAGCCTCAGCTCAGGGAAAATGGGGAAGTCAAAAATCAGAGCCAGGCACTCAGAGTCTCCCTCATCCCTGACGTTTCACACCTCATGAGCGGATCCGGTTCAATTGCAAGGCTCACCTTAACTTCAGCTGGAACATTTCCCCCTTGAAAGGAGCCTGTCTCTCCCCCAGAATTCATGGATGGACTTTCTCATCCACAGCCCTGTTTCCTTGGAAAACCAGGGATTACCGACTTGCCAACTCTTCTCACAAATTGCTGCTAATCAAAGAGGCATTGAGGTACGTAATACAATCATTCAAAGAATGATTTTCTGGTGCCAGAGCCTGTATTTTACATCTGCCACTGTACCTACAGTCGGGGACTGAACGCTGCCTGTGAGCACGGGTGTGACACTGGTCCCTCCTTGGGGCTCTTCCTCCCTCCTGCTCCGTGTTCAGAGCCCCAGACTGAGCAGGGGCTGCAGGTGAGGGCAGCAGCCCTGGCAGCAATCTGCTGATGCAACAGGGATGTTTAATAGGTGCATGTTTAATAGATCATGTTAACAGGTACAGGGCATGCAGGTGTTCTGCATTGCTGGAGGTTGAAGACTCTTTGGTGCTTGAGTTCACCAACTTGACCTGATTTTTTAGGGGTCTTGGGAACTGGATCCACCTCATTTCAGGTGACAGTGACACAGCTCCCAGGCCTGAGGGTGTGCTGGCAGCTCAGTGCAATCACAGCTCTCCTCAGGCAGCCTCGCCTTGATTAATTATAAATATAATATCCAGATTTTTATCTATTTATCAGATTTCTGTACATACAGTAACCTTATTTACCTGGGAGGGATGGTGGAGGCACTAGTAAGTAAATACTTGATGAGTATTATCTGAACTTTAAATGTTATTCCTAGTAAAAATGTCAGCTTGAAAATCACTTAAGTCCCATGGAAGCAGATCCACAGTGGAGAAGAATTGGTTCATTTCTGGGGAAGTCAATGAAGTTAAACCAATTTCCACAGCTGCTACCACCACCCAGGCTGCTGAACAACAGCAAATCATCTGTGCTCCCTTCCCTGGCGTTCAGCAGAGACACATTCCTTGTTTGAACAGAGAGAGCCCTGTTGAAACAGCCCCCGAGCTTCTGGCCTGAAAGGGGTCCCACCTTTTCTGCTTTCACCCAGAACAAAGCTGGGCTGGGAGGCTGTGCCTGGTCTGAGATCAGCTGCACTCCCAGAGCCATCGTAGGTGCAAGGACCCTGTGACCGTGGGTGCCTGACTCACCCCTACCCCACAGCCCTGGGGCTGCTCCCCTGCCCTGGGCATGTGAGCAGGGATGGATGGATGGATGGATGGATGGATGGATGGATGGATGGATGGATGGATGGATGGATGGATGCTCCTCACAGCACCCTAAACCTCCCTGGGGCTGCTCCCCTGCCCTGAGCACACTGAGCAGGGAGGGATGGATGGATGGATGGATGGATGGATGGATGGATGGATGGATGGATGGATGATGGATGGATGGATGGATGATGGATGGATGGATGGATGGATGGATGGATGGATGGATGGATGGATGATGGATGGATGGATGATGGATGGATGGATGGATGGATGGATGATGGATGGATGGATGGATGGATGGATGGATGGATGGATGGATGGATGGATGATGGATGGATGGATGGATGGATGGATGGATGATGGATGGATGATGGATGGATGGATGGATGGATGGATGGATGATGGATGGATGGATGGATGATGGATGGATGGATGGATGGATGGATGATGGATGGATGGATGGATGGATGGATGGATGGATGGATGGATGATGGATGGATGGATGGATGGATGGATGGATGGATGATGGATGGATGATGGATGGATGGATGGATGGATGGATGGATGATGGATGGATGGATGGATGGATGGATGGATGGATGGATGGATGGATGGATGATGGATGGATGGATGATGGATGGATGGATGGATGGATGATGGATGGATGGATGGATGGATGGATGGATGGATGGATGGATGGATGATGGATGGATGGATGGATGGATGGATGGATGGATGGATGGATGATGGATGGATGGATGGATGGATGGATGGATGGATGGATGGATGGATGATGGATGGATGGATGGATGGATGGATGGATGGATGGATGGATGGATGGATGGATGCTCCTCACAGCACCCTAAACCTCCCTGTGTCTGCTTCCCCTGCCCTGAGCACACTGAGCAGGGATGGAGGCTCCTCACAGCACCCAAACCTCCCCGGGGCAGCCCGAGGACATTTCCCCTTCCTCTGGCAAGGTGCCCCTTTTTAAACAAATGTGTGGAGCCTGAGTGAGGAGCTGAGCTCCAGGAGTCTCTCCCCAAGGCCCGAGGGGGCTTTGCCAGCAGGAGTTCTGTGAGGAAAGGGTCTGGCAAAACCACTTTTTGTCACTAATTAGATCTAACTAAAGCTCCCAATTTTGATGGTCCCCGAGGTCTCCCGCAGCAGTAATTCCTGCCAGTTTTGTCAGCCCAAGCTGCAAACACTGCCAAGGTGATTTAGGAGGACTGGTGGATTCTCCCTGCCCTGATGAGCTGTGCAGAGCCTGAGAGGAGGCACCCGTGGAGAGAAATCTCTGCTGCTCCTGGCTGGGCCCTTCCCACGCAGCTGCTGCAGGGCTCGGAGCCCCAGGCTGGGCACAGAGCTCGGATGGAGCAGAGCAGAGGCTGCCAAACCCAGCCCAGCCCCTGCCCAGCCCCTCTCCTGCCCCTGAGCCCCATTTCCTCTGTTCTCAGAGTTGTGCAGGAGCGTGGACGTACTGTACCATAAATATTTAATTACAGGTAACTAATGGAAACACTGAAGTTAATCAAAACCTCAAGGTAATGTGCACAAACCCAGCAAGGGACCTTTTTACACAGAAATGAAAAAATAAGACAGCAAATACTCTGGGCAAAACTTTTAATGCCGCTTAACTGACTTCATTCAGGTTAATTAAATCCTTCCCAAACCATAATTTGTTTCCTGTTTGTCACAGAACACAGCACAAAGCCTGTCCCCCCAGCACTGCAGTTACCCAGCCTCGCCTCCTGTGTCAGAGCTGAGGCTTCCCAGGCTCCTGCCCAACACAGGAGAGTTGAAGTGTCACCCTCCTGTCCCCCAGCAGTGAGACACTGATCTCGGCTTAAAGGAAAAAGAGCAAAAGTCGAACGAGCAGATTAAAGTTCAGTGAGACACTGGGGCAGTTTTCCAGGGAAAGCTGGATTTTTAAATTTCACACTTAGGAAATTCAGAACGGGCCTGATTGTGGGAAACAATAATTCAGCACTTGCTGGAGAGTATGGGGGGTGGAGATGAGGGTTTGTCACACTCCTCACACCGAGACATCACCTCTGCTCAGGAAATGGGAGATTTAAACCCAGTTAAATTCTTCAGTGGGCTTCAGCACAGGTTAATGATGGCTCCTGAGATGACTGCACATATTATTCATGAACTTCAAACTCCTTTTAACTACTAAAAGTAATTCCTTGAACTTTATTCAACGCTAGACACACTCTGGTCTGGTTGACCAAAGTGATGATTGGTCACAGGTTGGGCTTGATGATCTTGGAGGTCATTTCCAACCTTAATGGTTCTGTACTCTCAAAATCTGAAGCAATTATTGACAGACACAGAACCAGAATCATTAGCACATCATTACTAATACATGGGAGTCAGCAGCTCGAAGACACGAGACAGCTGGAAAGCAGAAACACCGAGCTGGAAAGCAGAAACACCGACTGGATGGCAGAAACACTGACTGGATGGCAGAAACACTGAGCTGGAAAACAGAAACACCGACTGGAAAGCAGAAACACCGACTGGATGGCAGAAACACTGAGCTGGAAAACAGAAACACCGAGCTGGAAAGCAGAAACACCGACTGGAAAGCAGAAACACCGACTGGATAGCAGAAACACCGACTGGATAGCAGAAACACCGAGCTGCAAAGCAGAAACACCGACTGGATAGCAGAAACACCGAGCTGGATTGCAGAAACACCGACTGGAAAGCAGAAACACCGACTGCAAAGCACAGCAAGTGCAGGGGCTGCACAGCAAGCCCAGGGGCACCAGCCCGAGGAGCGGCCAGGCTGCCCGGCCCGGGATGATGTAAAACAAACGCAGGGATGGTGTAAAACAGTGAAACACTGCGGGAAAACAGGGCCGGGATCCCGGCGGGAAGGAGCAGCCGCAGCCCCGCGCTCCCTCCCTGCCCGTGCGCACCAAACGCACGTGGAGCACCAACTGATGGGGAAATTAATAATTACCAGCTTCCAAGCAAATTCCCCGAACATGCAATTATTTCACCCCAAATCGCTCCTGAGCAATCAAAGGCAAGATGGAGAGCAAAGCAGTTAGCGAAGAATTGTGTAATGAAATAATTATTTCCGGTGTAATTGGCACGGAAAGCGCCGCGTGCGGGGCGGGCGAGGCGGAGCGGCGCCGGTGCTGCAGACAGCGGCCCCAGAGCCCCGAACCCTGACCCCGATCCCACCGCAGAGAGCGGCCCCAGAGCCCCGCAGGTCCACCCCGATCCCACCGCAGAGAGCGGCCCCAGAGCCCCGCAGGTTCACCCCGATCCCACCGCAGAGAGCGGCCCCAGAGCCCCGAACCATGACCCCGATCCCACCGCAGAGAGCGGCCCCAGAGCCCCGCAGGTTCACCCCGATCCCACCGCAGAGAGCGGCCCCAGAGCCCCGAACCCTGACCCCGATCCCACCGCAGAGAGCGGCCCCAGAGCCCCGCAGCCCCTGACCCCGATCCCACCGCAGAGAGCGGCCCCAGAGCCCCGCAGGTCCACCCCGATCCCACCGCTCCTGCAGCCCTGACCCCGATCTCACTGCTCCCCGATCTCACTGCTCCCCGATCTCACTGCTCCCCGATCTCACTGCTCCCCGATCCCACCGCTCCCGCCCCGCTCGGCCGGTGCCTCAGCGCCTGTGTTCCCTCGCTGGGGAGCAGCGGAGCGGAGCCGGAGGCAGCTGAAGGATGGATGGCGATGGCCGCTGTCTGGGCCTGTGCTGCACCGCAGCCTCCTCACACGGGAATTGGGCAAACAGGAGATAAACCAATAAATCAATAAATCAATAAATCACTGCCGAGCGCGGGGCAGGGGTCCCCGCAGGGGGACAGGATGGATCCCTGCACCCAGAGCAGCCCGGGGCCCACCGGAGCTCAGCCAGTTCACGGAGCTGACCCAGGAGAGGGGGAACCAGAGCCTAAAACTGCCCCGAACGACGGGGAGAACCCAAAAGCATCGAATTTGTGATGTGCCAAAAGCATCGAATTTGTGATGGGCATTGAACCACAAACACCGAACCTGCTGCGGCTCCCAAGGCGGCCCTGCCGTGACAGCCGCCTTGGAATGGAGGGGAAAAGGAGCTGACAATTCGCCTTCAGCGATCAGGTTTGTTTGACCCGCTTGCTGAGCTCCGCATCCCCGCCCCACGCTGGGTGTGGTCACTGTCGCTGTCACCTCCTGCCGCCTCAGCGCCCAGCACTCCCGGAGAACGCACGGACCTGCAGCAGCGACCGGGCTCAGAGCACAGGGACAGGAGCTCAGAGCACAGGGACAGGGGCTCAGGGCCACATCCCTGCTCAGCACAGGGACAGGGGCTCAGAGCACAGGGACAGGGGCTCAGAGCATGGGGACGGGGGCTCAGAGCACAGGGACAGGGGCTCAGGGCCACATCCCTGCTCAGCACAGGGACAGGAGCTCAGAGCACAGGGACAGGGGCTCAGAGCATGGGGACGGGGGCTCAGAGCACAGGGACAGGGGCTCAGGGCCACATCCTGGGACAGGGGCTCGGGGCCACGTCCCTGCTCAGCACAGGCACAGGGGCTCAGAGCACGGGGACGGGGGCTCAGAGCACAGGGACAGGGGCTCAGAGCACGGGGACAGGGGCTCAGAGCACAGGCACAGGGGCTCAGGGCCACATCCTGGGACAGGGGCTCAGGGCCACATCCTGGGACAGGGGCTCGGGGCCACGTCCCTGCTCAGCACAGGCACAGGGGCTCAGGGCCACAGCCCTCCCCAGCACAGGCACAGGGTCCCACACAGCCCCCAGTGGCAGCTCCTCACATCCTCAGCTCCTCAGCTCAGTTCTGGGTGCTGCCCTATTTGCAGATGGACTCTCTCAGTTCTTCTCCAAAGAGAACAGGGAGCCAAAGCCAGCAGGGGCTTGGGGGGGGCTGGGCAGTGCTGGTGGGCAGTGACTGCAGGGGCCTGAGGGGCCCTGATCACCCAGGCACAGCTTGAGGCAGCTCAGACAGTTTGTGGGGTTTTCCCTGCACTTGGGTAACTCCACATCAACACTTCTGTGGCTGCAAGGGCACCCCTGCTCTCTGCAATAAAACGGGGTGAAAGCAGTGAATGACTGCAGACCACAAATGCACCACCAGCTCTTCCTAAAAGGCAGCTTTTGTTAGGTTTTGTTGGCCTGTGGAGCCACTCGTGCTAATGCTTCTTTCCCCAGCTCCCCCATCCAACCACTCCCCTGCTCACAAAATGCTCTCAGCAGCAGCAGCAGCCTCGGGCTCTGCTCCTCGTTCCCTGTCATGCAGCTCCTCTCACATGTTCTTTCTTGTGGTGAAAAGGGAAATAAAGAGGAGGCACTGAATGCAGAGCAATGCTCCATACTCCCTGCTTCCCCCATAAAGATCTTTTCTTCCCCTCTGAGCAGGAAGGTACCAGCGCCCATAAAACCACAGCACTAAAAGGCTGCTGGAAATCAGGAGAAATACAATTGCAGATGTGCTGGGAATGTCTGCACGGGCAGAGCTGCAGAGCTGCAGCTTCCAGAGCGCCTGCCCCAGAGACCAGGCAAACCCCAGCTTGGGATGGGAGCTCAGGGAAGGGACAGGCACAGGGATGGCCCATGGAGGGCACAGGGGATGGCCCATGGAGGGCACAGGGATGGTTGGGCACAGGGATGGCCCATGGAGGGCACAGGGATGGCCCATGGAGGGCACAGGGATGGCCCATGGAGGGCACAGGGATGGTTGGGCACAGGGATGGCCCATGGAGGGCACTGGGATGGCCCATGGAGGGCACAGGGATGGCCCATGGAGGGCACAGGGATGGCCCATGGAGGGCACAGGGGATGGTTGGGCACAGGGATGGCCCATGGAGGGCACAGGGATGGTTGGGCACAGGGATGGCCCATGGAGGGCACAGGGGATGGTTGGGCACAAGGAACGTAGCCAGTGTGGGAAGAGCAGCCAAACATCCCATCCTTCACAGTGCAGTGAAGGAGCAGAGCCCAGGATCCCATTCCAGGCCCAGCTCAGCACCTCCCCTTGGTGTGGTCACTGCTTCCAGCCAGAGACACCACTGCTACAGCCTGGAGGTTCCTTCAGCCCGCACAGAGACACCACTGCTACAGCCTGGAGGTTCCTGGAGCCCGCACAGAGACACCACTGCTACAGCCTGGAGGTTCCTGGAGCCTGCACAGAGACACCATTGCTACAGCCTGGAGGTTCCTTCAGCCCGCACAGAGACACCACTGCTACAGCCTGGAGGTTCCTTCAGCCCGCACAGAGACACCACTGCTACAGCCTGGAGGTTCCTTCAGCCCGCACAGAGACACCACTGCTACAGCCTGGAGGTTCCTGGAGCCCTCACAGAGACACCACTGCTACAGCCTGGAGGTTCCTGGAGCCCGCACAGAGACACCACTGCTACAGCCTGGAGGTTCCTGGAGCCCTCACAGAGACACCACTGCTACAGCCTGGAGGTTCCTGGAGCCCGCACAGAGACACCATTGCTACAGCCTGGAGGTTCCTTCAGCCCGCACAGAGACACCACTGCTACAGCCTGGAGGTTCCTGGAGCCCTCACAGAGACACCACTGCTACAGCCTGGAGGTTCCTGGAGCCCGCACAGAGACACCATTGCTACAGCCTGGAGGTTCCTTCAGCCCGCACAGAGACACCACTGCTACAGCCTGGAGGTTCCTGGAGCCCTCACAGAGACACCACTGCTACAGCCTGGAGGTTCCTGGAGCCCTCACAGAGACACCACTGCTACAGCCTGGAGGTTCCTGGAGCCCGCACATTCCCCACCTGGACACTCCCTGTCCCACAGACCAGTAGGAGTTAGCAGCTGCTGGCTGATGCTGCAGGTCCTGTTCCAGGCACAGAGCCACAGGAGCTGAGGCAAAGGGAAGACACAAATGCTGTAATGGGAAGGTGCCTGGGAGTTGTCAGTGCTATCAACAGAAAGGCAATTACTGTTTGAAAATTAATCTTTTTTTTTTTTTTTTTTGTTACCCTATTGTTATTCCCTTTTTAATGTCAGAATAAGCAAAACAGGAGATTACCTGGTGTGTTCTCCCTTGAGGGAAAATGCAGTTAAAATGGAAATGAGCAGCAGGCTGGCAGCACCTGCTGCTGCCAGGGACAGGCATCCCATACCAACTGCATGGCCAGGCTGAGCCCCTGCCCCTGAATTCCTCTGCCCCTCTTTTCCCACCCCAGCTCCACTCCTCCATTGCCACCAGCAATTCCCCATGGTCCAGGAGAGCCACGTCCCTGCCACCCCACACCTCGACTGCTGCTGCACTGCCCCTGTTCTCTCCAGCAGAGGCAGAGGGGCTCTCAGCTCTGAGATGTCCTTTCTTCCCTCCCACCCAAGCTCTCAGTGCCAGTCCTGGCCAGCACACTCTGCTGGAGCCTCTCCTGGCCCTGCTGTGCCCACAGGAGAGGAGGCACCTCTGGCACTGCTCCAGCACAGGGCTCCAGACAGCTCCTCTCCTCCAAACTCCACACCCTGGCACGAAATCCCTGCTGAATCCATCCTTTGGAGACCCCTCTCCCACAGCTTCCTCAGCTTTCTGTGCAGTTCTCACACTGGCTTGTTTGCCTCTGCTCCTCATTCGTTTCTGCATAATTTCATCCCTCAACACATCTTTAATTAACAGTTCAGTGCTGGTGACTCACAGATCATCTCTCAGCTCCAGCCACCTCTCCTTCAGCCCTAGCCCCGAGCCCAGGGGCCCTCCCAGCCCTGGGGAGGTCTGTCCTGCAGGGCTGGGGACACTGCCCCCTCTCTCTTTCCAGCTTCCCGCAGTTCCTCTCCATTGGGGTCACACCCTGATCACACAATAACTCAGCCCCGTGGCTGGGATCACCCTCAGCCAGGATGGCCTGGCCTGGCTGCACCCACACCGTGCCAGCTCTTTGGCCCAAGGGTTGAAGGTGCCCTCTCTGCTGTTTGTTGGTAAACAAATCCCATCTCCATCATGATTGAATCCTTCTCTTTGGCTGCTCCTCCTTCCTGACATTCACACACTGCCAGAAGATCCTGGGAAAGGTCACAGCCCCAGGTGTCACCTCAGTGTCCTCCTGCAAACCCTTTCTCTGCCTCCTCTTCCTCACAACCATAGCTGCTTCAGCTCCTGCCTCTCTCCTGAAATGGGGTTATCACAGAATGCCAGCCTGGCTGGGGTTGGAAGGGACCTCAACCCCCATCCCATTCCAGCCCTGCCATGGCAGGGACACCTCCCACTGTCCCAGGCTGCTCCAGCCTGGCCTTGGACACTTGCAGGGCTGGGGCACCCCTGGTTGTTGGAGCATCCCTGGGTTATTGGGACATCCCTGGTTGTTGGGACATCCCTGGTTGTTGGGACATCCCTGGTTATTGGGGCATCCCTGGTTGTTGGAGCATCCCTGGCTGTTGGAGCATCCCTGGCTGTTGGAGCATCCCTGGTTGTTGGAACATCCCTGGTTGTTGGAGCATCCCTGGTTGTTGGAGCATCTCTGGGTTATTGGGGCACCCCTGGTTGTTGGAGCATCCCTGGGTTATTGGGGCACCCCTGGTTGTTGGAGCATCCCTGGGTTATTGGGGTACCCCTGGTTGTTGGAGCATCCCTGGTTGTTGGAGCATCCCTGGGTTATTGGGGCACCCCTGGTTGTTGGAGCATCCCTGGGTTATTGGGACATCCCTGGTTGTTGGAGCATCCCTGGTTATTGGAGCATCCCTCCAGGGTTATTGGGGCACCCCTGGTTGTTGGAGCATCCCTGGGTTATTGGGGCATCCCTGGTTGTTGGAGCATCCCTGGTTGTTGGAGCATCCCTGGTTGTTGGAGCATCCCTGGGTTATTGGGGCATCCCTGGTTGTTGGGACATTCCTGGTTGTTGGAGCATCCCTGGCTGTTGGAGCATCCCTGGGTTATTGGGGCATCCCTGGTTGTTGGAGCATCCCTGGTTGTTGGGACATCCCTGGCTGTTGGGGCATCCCTGGGTTATTGGAGCATCCCTGGGTTATTGGGGCACCCCTGGTTGTTGGAGCATCCCTGGTTGTTGCCCTGGAGAGCCTTGTGGGCAGTGTGGTCCCCCTGGGCTGCTGGGACGAGCCCATCCCGACCCCAGGCAGTGACTGCGTGGGGAAGGAGCTGCAGCCCCTCCATCCCTGCAGCACCAGCCCTGCCAGCCCTGGGGGTGGCTCTGGGCACCAGCAGCCAAGGCATCCCACAATCCTGGCTGTCACTACTACGGGGAGCAACGAGAGAAGTCACAGGCTCCAAGGCAACTCACTCATGACTCAAAAAACCGTGTGGGGGTGGTGGGGGTGGCTGGAATTCACATGGATGCCGTGCAAGTAAAAGAAAAACTAAACTTTGGCTCCTTTAGCAAATCATACAGTTGGGGACCAGCACCCAAAACCAAATAGAATAAAAAATTATGTTCTTGGTGCAGCAGAGGAGGCTGACACGGAATGAAGAGATGCCAGAAAACACGGGAGATGAAAAGCTGCACTGGCTGGCTGAGGAGGCTGGGAGGGAGAAGCAAGGGAACGGCAAAAGGGAATCATGAATGATGCCTGTTTCTTGTAAAAACAAATTTTAAAAAAATTCCTCCCTTCCAAGCCATAGAGATGTTGGGCTCGGTGCTGTAAACAGGCTCGGGAACACAGCAGATGCCTTTTCCTGCACTGCCCCCCGGCAGGAACCTGCAGCCCCCCGGGAGCAGCAGTGCCGCGAGCGAACGGTGGCAGCACAGATTGCCTGGTGCCAGCCTTCACCTTCCTCCGAGCCGGGAACAATCGGGGACATTCGATTGTTAGAGTGAGAAAGCCGTTAACGATGTGTTGATGAACACAAAGCTAATTTTCCGATACATTTCCTACAAACTGTTTCTTTAGGAATTCTCCTCGGAGCGCAGGAAGCAGCTTGCAGCAGCTCCTGGTAGATATTGACTGCTGCTCGGGGATCATGAAGGAAAATGCGCTTGGGCTGTGTTTGCTGGGCAGTGGCTGGGGCACAGCGAGCCGGGTCCGTGCGGTCCGGGTGCCTTCTCCTCCCCCAGGGACCCCAGTGCAGCCCCAGGGGAGCGGCTTCCTAAGCTGCGTCAAGCGGAGAGTGGAAATTCAATGGGAAAATGGAAATATCTTTCACTGCACCGCAGGGCAGAGCGAGAGCGGGGCCGTGGGGAGAGGTGACTTTGGGACGAGGGGGCGCAGGGAGCAGGGGCTGAGAGCCCGCAGGGAGAGCGGCGGGCACAGCCCGGGAAGGGTCGGGAGCGGCGCCCGGAGATGCGGCTGGGCCCCGGCAGCAAACGCCGCACAGCTCCCGTCCAGGAGCACTTCTGAAAGGAGCACACGGGAATGACCTCCGGGACGGGAGGAACCGAACCCCGAGCCCCCGGCACCGTCCGGGCCGCCGGAACCCCGGAACCGCTGCAGGGCGGCCGAGCCGGGAGGGGCTGAGCTCGGGCAGGGCCCGCAGCCCTAAAGGGATAAGGGAGCCCTAAAGGGGGACAAGGGAGCCCTGAGGGGAATAAGGGAGCCCTAAGGGGGGGTAAGGGAGCCCTAAAGGGGGGGTAAGGGAGCCCTGAGGGGGCTAAGGGAGCCCTAAGGGGCATAAGGAGCCCTAAAGGGGGTAAGGAGCCCTAAGGGGACTAAGGGAGCCCTAAAGGGGGGCAAGGGAGCCCTAAGGGGGCTAAGGGAGCCCTAAGGGGCTCTTCCCGGGATTGCTGCACATCCCCAGCGCTCAAAACCCCTCGCAGCGCTGGCACAGAGCGTGGGGACCGAGCAGGGAGAGGAGCAGAGCTGAGGAATAGAGCAGAGCTGGGGCGAGCGCTCGTGGTGGGGAGCAGATGAGCAGATGTTCTGCACACGGATCCCAGCTCCCACGGAAAACGGGCACTTTGCATTTCTGTCTCCTTCTGAATGAGAAAGCACCAACTTAGCAACAAAGCCATGGACAAATAGCTCAGGAATAACGCGGTTTTCCAGTCTAATTCACACTGTAGGCTGCGGGAACGTGCATTGTGCTGAGGGATTGCCGAGACACGGGTTTTGCAGAATTCTCGAGCCCATAATAACGAGCACATGTCGGGGATTTCAGCGCCCGCGGGCAGTGGCAGAGGCGATTCCCCGTCCTGCTGAAGCTGTAGAAGCCAGAGCCGTGTCCCTGTGCCCAAGTCCCGCACACAGAGCCCTGCAGGGATGATGGCCTCAGGGACAGGAGCAGCCCGGTGCCCTCGGGCTCCTGGGACCAGGGGCAGGACAGGAGGGACCGTCCCCACCATCCCCAAACCTTCCCCCAGCACCGTGCGGGGACCAGGGGCAGGACAGGAGGGACCGTCCCCACCATCCCCAAACCTTCCCCCAGCCCGTGCGGGGATGAGGGGCAGGACAGGAGGGACCGTCCCCACCATCCCGAGGCTTCCCCCAGCCCGTGGGGGATGAGGGGCAGGACAGGAGGGACCGTCCCCACCATCCCAAACCTTCCCCCAGCCCGTGGGGGATGAGGGGCAGGAGCTCTGCCTGGCTGCTTCCCATGGGAGCAAAACCCTCGGAGCGGGACGGAGCCAGCGCGGCCCCAGCCCCAGCCCCAGCCCGAGGGGCTGCAGGAGCACCCAGAGCTCCTCCTGGGGCCGGCCTGCCTCCCCCAGCGCTGCTCCTCCTCCTCCTCGTCCTCCTCGTCCCGCCGGGGATCGCCCGTGGCCCGGCTCGGCCCAGGCCCAGCCCGGACTGTGCCGCAGCCCGGGCAGCTCCGGGCTCCTCTGCACACCCTGCCCCTCTTCCCGGCCGTGCCGAGGCCGCTCAGGGGGGTCGGATCCCCGGCCCCGGGGTGCCCAAGGAGCTCCTGGAGGTGGCGCCCGGGGCTCTGGGCTGGGCGCAGGGTGGGGATGGGGCACAGCTGGGACTGGGTGACCTTGGAGGGCTTCTCCAGCCCCAGGGATTCCGGATTCTTCCCCTTTTTCCCAAGACCCCCGCCTGCTCACATATACAATTCATTTTCATTTACAGTTCATGACCTGATCTTCCATTTTCCCCAACACTGGAATATTTGCAATCAAGGGTGGGGCAGAGACAAGGAACCCATGAGCATCACCAGCTGAAACACTTGCCATTCTTTCCATTCTTCAAACACTGATGGATGCCAGCTACAGGACACCTTGTCCTTGTGCATCACTCACATCTACTTAGGTATGACATTTGTTTTCATGTAATAAATGGCATGTGGAGCAAAGGAAACGACCAGATCCATTTTGTACTTTGGAATCCATTTTACTTAGAAGATTAACTAAAACCACTATGAGTCCTTTTTAAAATAGTCATACTTTTAAAAATGGAAAAATTCTCACTTTTTCCTTTAAAATTAAAATTCACCGATGATACACACTCAGCAGTGAAACAGCTTAATTTTGCTCATCATCATCAAGAAGCTTTTGAGTGACAGAGTCAAGTTAAAAAGCCCTGATTAGCACATGAAATGACATAAAAGATCCCAACAAAAGCAGAGCTTCAGATCCCTCAAACACCCCAAATAAATAAAATGTTGGTGTTGGCAAAGCTTCTTTGTGGGATCTCCAATTCAGGAGAGAAAAGAATCCCCTTTTTCTCTTGGAGAAGCCTCAGGTGTGGCCACACACCAGCCAGCAATAAAGCCTGATCTGGCCAAGTGAGAGGAGTGACCCTGCAGTGTCCCTGTCCCCTCAGCCTGGTCAAGATGATAACAGCAAATAATCCCAACCACTGTGAAGAGCCTGAGAGTCACCAGGGGCTGCTCCTCTAAGCCCTCCCTGTGCCAGTGCTTTTCCCAAATACAGGGGTCCCATATTCCTGGAGCACCTCAACACCTTCCCTGCCCTCCCAACAACATTGGCTGAGATGTAAGACATGATATTTTCAGACAAAGCAGCCATATTCCGAAAGGAAAGTCTGAGAGAAACAGGAGAAAAGCACAGAAATGCTTCAGTCACACCCTGAGCGTCACCCACTGACCTCTGAGAGCCAGCCTGAGTGAAAACAGCCCAATAAATTCAGAGAGGGGAACAAAGAGTGGTGGAAAAGCACCTTCTGCTGCTCTTGAGGAGCGCCAGGAGCACTGCAGAGCAAGAGCAGAAGGGCCTCATTCACATTTAAAGATAGATAAAGCCTGATGTTCCTAATGGATGATCACACTTTAAAATAAAGCAGATCTGATGTGCTCAGCTGAGCTGCCTCCCCTGACACCCCGAGCTTTTAGAACTGGCCTCAGCCCATGCCCACTAAAGCTCCATCAAATAATTACCAGCACTTTGGCTGGGGCAGAGCTTTAACCTCACACTGCATCATCTGAGGGAAAATTCAAAATCCAGTAACAGCTCCTTGCTTCTGGAGGGGATGGGAATGGGCTGTGCTGCTGCCTCCCACGCTCCCACTGTGCCTCCCGGCTATTGATGAGCCCACACCTGCCCAGAGCTCTGCCCTGGCTGCCCCCGGGGCTTTGGCACATGGGTGGCATCCAAACCAGGCAGAGAGGAGCTCAGAAATGCCAGCTGGGCACTGCAGCAGTCCTGGAGCTGTGTGTCACAGGGACAGCTCTGAGCCTGAGCACCCCCAGGGCGGGACAGGAGAGCCCAGTGACCCTTGGAAAGCCAGGGCAGCCTCACCCAGAGCTCCCTCCCGTGCTGCTGGAAAGGCCACTGCTTTTCTGGAGACATACAATGTGCTCCCACTTTCATTTCAGCATGTGGATCAAGTAATTGTTTGGATTTTAATATTGAGTCTACGTTTCACTGATTTGCATTTAAATGTGTTGTCAGAGAACTTCCAGAAGTCTTTAATAAGAAGGGCGATTTGCATTTTAATGTGCACTTAAAGAATTTGAAGAAGTCTTTTCATGTGAGCTGTGTTATCTGAGGAACGTTCACACTGGAGGGGAATGAGAGATGCAAGTCCCAGTCTAACAAAGCCTGTTCTGAGAGACAGCCCAGCCTGGCTGGGCCTCGTGATCACAGAAATGGTCCCAGTGCAGGTGGGGCTTGGAGGGAGAGCTGGGGAGGGCTGGGGATGCCTGGGGAGCAGCTCGGGGGCTGAGTACTCCTGCCAGGGCTCTGAGGGACCCCGGGCTAGGGCAGAGACCCTCGGGGGCCGGGGGCTCTGCAGGGCTCTGCTGGAGCTGCCCAGCACCCAGCGGGGTGACAGTGGCTCACGGGCATGGGATGGTGACAATGGCTCACGGGCATGGGATGGTGACAATGGCTCATTGCCAAGAATGGTGACAGTGGCTCACTGCCAGGAATGGTGACAATGGCTCACGGGCATGGGATGGTGACAATGGCTCACGGGCATGGGATGGTGACAATGGCTCATTGGCATGGAATGGTGACAATGGCTCATTGGCATGGAATGGTGACAGTGGCTCACTGCCAGGAATGGTGACAATGGCTCACAGGCATGGGATGGTGACAGTGGTTCACGGGCATGGGATGGTGACAATGGCTGACTGGGATGGAATGGTGACAATGGCTCACGGGCATGGGATGGTGACAATGGCTCACTGCCAGGAATGGTGACAATGGCTCACGGGCATGGGATGGTGACAATGGCTCACGGGCATGGGATGGTGACAATGGCTCACTGCCAGGCATGGTGACAATGGCTCATTGCCCAGGGATGGTGACAATGGCTCACTGCCAGGCATGGTGACAATGGCTCACGGGCATGGGATGGTGACAATGGCTCATTGGCATGGAATGGTGACAATGGCCCACGGGCATGGGATGGTGACAATGGCTCACTGCCAGGAATGATGACAATGGCTCACGGGCATGGGATGGTGACAATGGCTCACTGCCAGGAATGGTGACAATGGCTGTACCCAGTGGCTCTGGCTGTGACCTCCTGGGGGTGCTGGCACTGCTGCCACCCCCACCCTGGCACTGCTGCCACCCTGTCCTGGCACTGCTGCCACCCCACCCTGGCACTGCTGCTACCCTGCCCTGGCACTACCATGGAGCTGGGCAGGCACTGGTGTGGCCTCTGCACCCTCCCTGCCCCTGCCTGGGCCTGGGTAAGGGAGCTCACCCTGCCCTGTGCTCCCCAGGGGTGGTTGGTGGTTCAATCACACAACCAGTAAGGCTGGAAGGACCCTCAAGGCCAAGCTTTGGTCAATCCCACAATGCCAGAATATTCTGTTGGAAGTGAGCCACAAGGACCATGGCTCCAGCCCTTGAGTGGGTGGCTCACCCAGGGCCTGAGCCCACAGCCTTGGCATCGTTAGCACCACGCTCTGCCCACCTCAGCCAACGACAGGGCTAAATGCAGATCTATAAATACATAAATACACTGAAATATGTACCCACATGTCCAGCTGCTGCCCTCCCACAGAGCTCTGACCAGCCCATATCCCACAGCGCAATCCAAAGTTTAAAAACTGCAATTAACCAAGAGGAGGCATATGCAGGGAGGCAGCACAATAATTGGAGCAAGGCAAAGTGGGTATTCAGAGTTTCCATTCCATAACACATAATTGGTCCATAAGTGAGAGTGTTTGTTTGTTTACTCAGAGCAGGGTCACCCACTGCTGTCACTGAACAAAGCTGTCACGGGGTTTACATGGAATGGGCTTCTGCTGCTTAAGCCAATTATTTTCTCACCAGAGATCAGAGCATCAATAAAGACAGACAAATAAACCAGTTCTGATCAGCTGAAATATTGGTTTTGTGGGGGTTTTGTTGTATTTTTACTGCAGTAAACAAAGGCAGTGTCACATCCACACTGCCTGGGCTGCTTCTGAGCCTGGCCTGAGCTGAGCTTTGGCCCCATCCAGCTGCCAAAGCCAAGGGCATGGAGGAGAAACCAAGTGACAAGACAGGTTTGTGCCACCCTGTATTTAACCAGCACTTCCAAAACCAAGGAGACCTTCCCCTGTTGTAGAAAGCAGAAGTGTTTCTGGTGGCTTTGGGTGGTCACAGTGACACAGGTGTCGCTGCGTCATTTGGCACATTGTTCTCAGGGTGTACAACACACACCAACCCAAACTTCAGCTCCAAAGGCTGAAAAGCCAATAAAGGTCTCACAGAAGTGATCTGAGCCCCACTGGTGGATGGGCTCAGCAGTCCTGCTCCTGCAGGCACAGACAGGTTCATCCATTTCTGCTCAGGACCTCGTGGCTGGAGCGCATCAGCCCCGAGGGCTGTGGGAGAGGGCTCATCACGTGGAGCCAGCTCCTCTGGGGACATATGGGACATGTCCCTGTCCTGCAGAAGGAGCCTGCTCTGAGTGAGGTTGGATCCAGGTGGACATGTTCAGAAGAGCTCAGTAAAGATGTGACTCCTGTACATCCAAACAGCTTCTGGCAAGTGGTGTCGCTCTGGATTTACCAGCTGGATGGCTCTGGAGTGGCTGTGTCCCTGTGCTGGCTGGCACAGAGCAGGACAGAGCAGGACAGAGCTGGCAGCACACTCAGCCCAGGGCAGGGCACAGCACACTCAGCCCAGGGCAGGGCACAGCACACTCAGCCCAGGGCACACTCAGCCCAGCCCAGGGCACAGCACACTCAGCCCAGGGCACAGCACACCCAGCCCAGGGCACAGCACACACAGCCCAGGGCAGGGCACAGCACACTCAGCCCAGCCCAGCCCAGGACACACTCAGCCCAGGGCACAGCACACTCAGCCCAGGCCTCCCCATTTGCATTCCCAGCCGGGAGGGGAAGGTTTGGGTGGGAGCTGCAGCCCCAGGGCCCTGCTGGAATTCAGGGACACAGCAATGTGGGGGCACACAGGGATCCCAGCCCCAGGGACGGGACACAGGGGGAACCCCCTTTTTGGAAAGGCTCTTGGCACACCCCTGGCTTGGGCCTTCTCTCTGCTCACAGGATCTGGCCCTGCTCACAGCAGCACCAACAGATACAAGCCAAGGCCTTACGCAAAGCTCAAAGGAAATACAATTTTCCCCCACAGAACATTCTTTAAGGTTTATCTTAATCTCTTCTTTTCAGTCACTGCATCCCTTGGGAATAAGCACATTAAACCACTGATGATCTGTACAAGCAAGGAAAGGCATTACAGCGCCATTATCAATAAAAACCAATTTAAAATCCTCCCAATATTTGGAGAAGAGCTACAGCACAGTTGCAAACAAAAATCTCTGATCACTTTTTCAAACAATATTTAATCTGTCCTATAGCCATGGTTTGTAAAAGCTGCATCTGCAAACAAAAAATAGTATGGGAGTGAGGCTGTCACTCCAGCTGAGCAAACACTTCCCAGTGTCTCTGATATTCCACTTATTATTCCATTGACTTGACTCACCAAAACATACTGGTGATTATTCCTTGCAGTGGAGAAAGCTGGCAGGGTCAGGTGCAGGAAATTTGGGCGCAGGAAATTTGGGCACAGGAAATTTGGGCGCAGGAAATTCTCCCTGGCCCCACTGGCCTGGGGGTCCCTGGGATGGAGAGACAGGATCAGCACTGGGGGCAGAGGGAGACCCCTCCCATCCCACAGCCCAGAGGGGCTCAGGGTTTGAACACAAGGTTTCAAACACGGTGTAAAGGGCAAGAAGTTGATATTTCAGAGCTCTGTAGGCCCCTGGTTCAGAAGCAGCAACAGGAGCTTTCCAGCACTTCTGCTGCAGCCAAGGAAGGTGTGGGTGGTGGGCACGGGGACAGGCGGTGCTGGGACACAGAGCCCAGCCCCGTGCTGGGGCAGGGGCAGCTGCAGGTGGCACAGCAGCCAGTGTCTGTCCTTCAGAGCGCTGCAATGCTCACCATGAGGTGCTCCTTGCTCACCCCAGCTCCCAGGGTACTGCAGCCCAGGGCAGAGCAGCACTGGTGCTCCCCTCGCCCCCAGCCCTTCCCCTCAGCCCTGCCCTGCTCCGAGGGAACCCAAATTAGCTCCAGCACCTCTGGCTATGGCACGGCCTGCTCAGTCAATGTCATCTTACCCGGGATAATTATGGCAAATACTCATTATCAGCAATAGGAGGGACGGTGATTTTGTGTGCTCCAGGGGATCCCCAAAGCCCAGCCCAGCAGCTTGGCTGGCCCAGCAAGAGGGAACGTGCCAGCCCTGGGGGAACAAGGCATCTCACAGCTTTGGAGATGTGGTCAGGCATCCCCGAGCCTCCCTGCAGCTCTCAGCCAGCCCCTGCACCCTGCCAAGCCCTGCACATCCCCACCAGTGAAACAGCAAGCCAGGGCCCTGAGCCAGGGGGGGAACAGGGGCTCCCGGGTGCCTCTGTGCCCCCAGTGCTGCATTCCCAGACCTGCTGTGTTTGGAGGGTGGGAACAGAGCCACCAAAGCTCCGTGGGCTTTAGCAGGGAGAGCTGTGATTGCACATTTGCATGCGGGAGAGAGGATGAGTAATGGCAGCAGGCACGAGGGAGGAATAACTGAACCTGATTAGCCCACACCTGCACTGCTGCTCTGCCCTTGCCCATATGTTTGTGGGGTTTGGGGGGACCCTTCCCTGCTGCAGGCTGGGCACGGGAGCTGCACCAAGGACAGGGAACAGACAAAGATTTATTTTTGCTGGCCTGGGCACTTGATCACCGTCAGAACTCAGCAATGCGTCCTTGTTAGGAGTAAGCTGGGCAGACACTTCCTCGGTGCTTTAACCTTTGGGAAATGTTGTTTTCCCCAATCTACAGATCTCAAACACCTCCAGCTTGTTCCAACCACAGGGAGCTCTGGGACTCCCCTGCTCTCTGCACTGGGCTCTAAATCAAACGCCAGCAGCAGCTGGCAGCAGCTCCCGTGCCCAGCTGCACACAGCAAAGCTCCTGCAGGAGCAGCTCTGTGTGCCAGGGCACACCTCACCCTCCCAGGAGGTGCCACCAACTGCAGCCCAGCAGGGACAGAGCCCAAGCCCAGCCCAGGCTGGCAAAGAGGGGGGAAAGGGAGCTGAAAGGGAGCTCCTGGGTCCTCCCTGAGTGTGTGACACAGCACCAGGCTGGAAAGTGTACACAGGTGCTGTGTGCCAAACGCTGGGGCCTTCACATCAATATGTGTGCAGTGTGGTGGGTGTTAAATATTCAGGTGGCCATTAATAATTTGTAGCAGTACATGTATTTTCTTTCTATAAAAAATGAAACGAGCTCATAAATTATGACAAAAATACAACCCCGTGTTTCATGACAGGGTTAGAAAAGTAGGGTCAGCCTGGGGTTATTCCAGAAGCCTGCCCTGCCATCCCCCCAGGTGTGCAAGCCCTGCCTCAGGTGTGGAGTCAGGGCAGGGCTGGGACCAGGGCTGAGCCTGGGCCAGGCCGAGCTGCCCTTGGGCACAGGGACAGCTCTTCCAGAGGAGGCCAGGCTGAGCACATGGGAACTGTAAATGAAATATAGAGAGAGCAGTTTTAGGCAGAAATTTCAGTCTGTCATTCCATGGAAAAGAGATTCTGAGACTTGTACATGTGCACAGACACAAATGCACTCCGGGAAAGAAGAAATGACGAGCAGAGCAGTAACAACAATAGTCAGAGAGTAATTTGTTCTTAACCTGTTCAAAATAAAAATAACTAGTGAACAAGTTCACTCCTTGGACCATCTGCATCTCATAAACATAAGTTAGAATCCTGGCACCATCTGTTCCATTGGAATTTTAATGCCTCACCAATATGCCAGCTCCCAGTCCTGCAGCAGGGACAGCAGCCCCCTCAGCACCAGCACCAACCCTGGGCTTCACTGCGAGGAGAGCAGCCTGGAGCCAGCTCAGGCAAAGCAAACCAGGGCCTTCTCCTGCCTGGGCTGGGGGAGGCAGCCCCAGGACAGCAGCAGCACCCCGGGAGCCCCCAGAGCCCCCAGGGAAATTTGGACATGTGAGCAGTAAAATGTGATCAGAAAAACCCTCTGGGTTCTCATGGAATATATTCTATTCTCCACAGCAGCACCCATTTGCCATCCTGCAGAGTCAGCAGCATGTGCAGCCCTTCCAGAGGGGAATCAGCCCTTCCAGAGAGGATTCAGCCCTTCCAGAGGGAATCAGCCCTTCCAGAAGGGATCAGCCCTTCCAGAGAGGGATCAGCCCTTCCAGAGGGGAATCAGCCCTTCCAGAAGGGATCAGCCCTTCCAGAGAGGATTCAGCCCTTCCAGAGGGGTTTCAGCCCTTCCAGAGGGGAATCAGCCCTTCCAGAGGGGAATCAGCCCTTCCAGAGGGGAATCAGCCCTTCCAGAGGGGTTTCAGCCCTTCCAGAGGGGAATCAGCCCTTCCAGAGGGGAATCAGCCCTTCCAGAGGGAATCAGCCCTTCCAGAGGAGGGATCAGCCCTTCCAGAGGAGGATCAGCCCTTCCAGAGAGGATTCAGCCCTTCCAGAGGGGGATCAGCCTTTCCAGAGGGGAATCAGCCCTTCCAGAGGGGAATCAGCCCTTCCAGAGGGGAATCAGCCCTTCCAGAGGAGGGATCAGCCCTTCCAAAGGGAATCAGCCCTTCCAGAGGGGAATCAGCCCTTCCAGAGAGGATTCAGCCCTTCCAGAGGGGAATCAGCCCTTCCAGAGGGGTTTCAGCCCTTCCAGGAGAGCTCAGCCCTGCAAAGAGCTCCCATCACTGCCATGGAGCAGGTCCAGTCCCCTGGCGCTCCCTGTGCCACTCTCACCTCCCTCACTCTGCTTGTGGTGACAAACAGATCTGAGATCCCAGCCAGAGCCAGAGTGGCTGCTGAGTGAAATCAGGTATACGTTTGGATTCAATGGCAAAAAATGTCCTGTGAAGTGTCTAAAAACCCTACTTTGCTAAATCAGCCTAGCAAGATTTATCCCATCTCTTAATTAATCATCACTAGATAGGTTGTTGAAAGTCTTTGCATATTTTTTATTGGTCCTAGTGGAAAGAAATCTATTTTAAAATGGAAATTAATATAATATCTGCACGGCCTTCTTCAGTGATTTTTTTTTTTGCTTAGCGATATTGTAGAGTTACAAACCATACATCATGTCCTGTGCTGCTCAGAATCAATTTCTTCACAGAGGAAAACCAGAAATGTGCTCCCTCACCACTGCAGGATATAAAGTGAATGAAGCTGAGGGAGGGAAGAAAGGCAAAACACAACCAAGCAAGTAAATCTTACAGACGTAGCCCATATCCATTTTTTCCTGATCAATGGAACTCTGTAGGCATGTTCACAAAATTTAATTAAGTTCTGTTCCCCAAGAAATCTATGTGCAATGTTTCCCTGCAATTATTTATTTACTGTCTGCCATGTAGCTTTTAGCTTTCCTCAGGAGAGTGCAGGATTTCTGCTGCATTTCCATCAGCACAGGCTGCTTCCAAAGGCTTTGGGGGAGGGTTTGCTCTTCCCTCTCTGTCTGTGGCTTGATTGTCTTTTTGCAGAGAAAATCTGTGAATGTTTTTAGACGTTCTAAAATTCTATTTCAGTACCAGAGAGTCACAGAACCATGGATGGTTTGGGCTGGAAGGGACCTTAAAGCCCACCCAGTGCCACCCCTGCCGTGGGCAGGCTCTGGAAGGGCACAGCTGGGCGGCCCTGAAGGTTCTCAGCTCCAGGCTGGAATTCTGATGGTGTTTGTACCACCAGGAGCACGAGCAGAGGCAGGACAGGGACGCTGTGGGGCTGTGCCTGTGCCAGCCAGGGACACTGTGGGGCTGTGTCTGTGCCAGGGACGCTGTGGGGCTGTGTCTGTGCCAGGGACGCTGTGGGGCTGTGCCTGTGCCTGTGCCAGCCAGGGACACTGTGGGGCTGTGTCTGTGCCAGGGACGCTGTGGGGCTGTGCCTGTGCCTGTGCCTGTGCCAGGGACGCTGTGGGGCTGTGCCTGTGCCAGGGACGCTGTGGGGCTGAGCCTGTGCCAGCCAGGGACGCTGTGGGGCTGTGTCTGTGCCAGGGACGCTGTGGGGCTGTGCCTGTGCCAGCCTGTGCCAGCCAGGGACGCTGTGGGGCTGAGCCTGTGCCTGTGCCATGTAGGGACGCTGTGGGGCTGTGCCTGTGCCAGCCTGTGCCATGCAGGGACGCTGTGGGGCTGTGCCTGTGCCAGCCAGGGACGCTGTGGGGCTGTGCCTGTGCCTGTGCCAGCCAGGGACGCTGTGGGGCTGTGCCTGTGCCAGGGACGCTGTGGGGCTGTGCCTGTGCCAGCCAGGGACGCTGTGGGGCTGTGCCTGTGCCAGGGACGCTGTGGGGCTGTGCCTGTGCCAGCCAGGGACGCTGTGGGGCTGTGCCTGTGCCTGTGCCATGTAGGGACGCTGTGGGGCTGTGCCTGTGCCAGCCAGGGACGCTGTGGGGCTGTGCCTGTGCCTGTGCCAGCCAGGCACGCTGTGGGGCTGTGCCTGTGCCAGGGACGCTGTGGGGCTGTGCCTGTGCCATGCAGGGACGCTGTGGGGCTGTGTCTGTGCCAGGGACGCTGTGGGGCTGTGCCTGTGCCATGCAGGGACGCTGTGGGGCTGTGCCTGTGCCAGCCTGTGCCATCCAGGGACGCTGTGGGGCTGTGCCTGTGCCAGCCAGGCCCGGGCTGATCCCAGCCTGGTGCTGCTGGGCTCGAGGCCCTGCGCTCCTGCAGTGGCTCTGTCTGGGCCTGGCACAGCAGGCACTCACTCCCAGGGATGGGAACATCCCACGATGGGAACTGAGCAGCCTCGGGCAGCCCTGAGTCCCCTGCCTTATGTGCAGGAACCTGAGAGGCTGTGGAGCTCTCGGGGAGAGGTGGGCAAATCTGTCATCCTCCCACACGTGCCACCTGCCTGTTCCAGCCTGCTGGGGACTCGTGGGCTGCTGCTGGAGGGGAGGGAGGCAATTATTGACAGCTTCCAGTGGATCAGCTCCAGTCCTTCGAGTCTCAGCGCAGCAAAGATTATCTGGGCTTCGTAAACCCAGAAAACCTGTATGAGGGGAACACTGATGCTTCCTGGGTACAAGTCAAGTATTTTGAAGATTTAGAAATGGAAATAAGATAGAGTAGGGTTTGATCCTCCCCACCAGTGACCTCCACTGGATCTGGGACCTGGGATCTCTCCAGCCCTGGAGATGTCACTGAGTTGTGAAAATTCTTCCCACACACCAAACTTAAACAAACTTTTCACTCCCTCTGCACAAAATGGCACCTCTTGACTTCTGCCTTCACCTACAGGACTAAAGCAGCAGATCCTTTAATCAAGTCTTTACCAGTGAAAGCATTTTTATCAGCATCCTTATTTAAATATTCTTTGTCTGGGCATGGGAAGGCATAGAAGGTTTCTGTCTGCAGCCTCTGCTCTGAGGGAAGGGAATGATTTAATCCTCACGTAATACAAGTGCATTGACTTGAGAGAATAGAGGGTTTGTTCTCCTGAATGCTCACAAATTAATGAAATCAAGAATACCTGGAAACTGCTCTTCTCCCAGCTAGAAAGGAGAGGCTTTGCATCCTGGTAACTGTGGCTCTGCCAGGGAGAGTGGAGCCACCCATGGGCTGCCCGTGGGCTGTGTTCAACAGTGCCCAGGGGACTCCTCAGGGCCTGGGTACAGCACCTGTCCCTCCAGGAGGCTGTGGCTCAAGAGGAGATGGCAGCATTGAGACAAAGTCACCGTGGCAGGGCTGGCACGAGGGGTCAGACAGAGCCCTGGGGTTAAAGCAGGGCCAGGGCAGTGCCCGTCCCTGTGCTGGCACTGCTGGGGCACTGCTGGGGCAACTCTGGGGAGCCCTCGAGGGGCTGGAGCGTGGCCAGGGACAGAGCTGGGATGGGGCTGGAGAATTCCTGGGGGAGCTGGGCAGGGGCTCAGCCTGGAGCAAAGGAGGCTCAGGGGGCCCTTGTGGCTCTGCACAGCTCCTGCCAGGAGGGGACAGGGACAGGAGCAGAGGGAATGGCCTCAGGGTGGGCACTGCAGGAATTTCCCCATGGAAAGGGGGCTCAGGGTGGGCACTGCAGGAATTTCCCCATGGAAAGGGGGCTCAGGGCAGGCTCAGGGTGGGCACTGCAGGAATTTCCCCAGGGAAAGGGGGCTGAGGGCAGCCTCAGGGTGGGCACAGCAGGAATTTCCCCATGGAAAGGGGGCTCAGGGCAGGCTCAGGGTGGGCACTGCAGGAATTTCCCCAGGGAAAGGGGCTCAGGCACTGGAACTGCCCAGGGAGGGTTGGGGTGCCCATCCCTGGAGGTGCCCAAGGAAGGGCTGGAGGTGGCACTGGGGGCTCTGGGCTGGGGACAGGGTGGGGACAGGGCACAGCTGGGACTCAGTGACCTTGGAGGGCATTTCCAGCCTCAGGGATGCTGGGATTCTGGACTCTGTGACTCTGTGTCATGGCCAAACTCCTGGGATAGAAGGACCCCAACTTCCCAGAAGTTGTCAGCAATATTTTCCCAGCAGTGGCCTCTCAAGGAAGCCCAGCTGCTCTTAAGCAAAGCACATTAAATATATTCCCTGTGTCACAGTGAGAGATTCACCATGGCAGCCTTTCCAATTAGGCAGCCCCCACGGGAGCACTCAGGGCCAGGGCAGAGCTGCACAAACGCTGGGCCAGCTCTGCACTGGGGGAGCTGCTGCAGCTCTGCTGGGCTCAGCACAGCTCCTGCCATTCACCCCAGCTCCTCAGAGCTGCTCTTCTCACTCTAGAAAACATCAACAAGAAAGGGCATCAATAATATAATAAATGGCATTATTTATGCACAAAAATTCTGTTACCACTGACCACCGCTGGACCATTAATTCAGAAAAAGAATTCCCTCTGCAATTCCACAGGAGGACAATGGTCATTTTTTTCCCCACAATTAGGCTGCAACATCAAACCAAAGGAAAAAGCACCAGGCAGCCTCTGGAGGCCCAGTTCCCTGCCCTGACTGATGGTCAGGAGAGAAAACCAAAGGAAACCAAAGCCAACATACTTTTAGAACAAGCAGTAACTCCTCAAATTCCTTGTTATTGATTTTGGCACGTTAGAATGAGGGGGTTTGAGATCTGCAGTGTTTCCCCAACGCACTGAGGCGATGGCACTGTGAGAGAAAATTCTGTTCCAGATGTCTATGAAGGCTCCATCACGGGTCCTGATGGTGGATTTAGCGTAAGTGGTGGTCAAAAATCCCATTTTACAGGAGCATCAAAGAGCAGATTTGCAAAAAGCCATGTTCACCTCCCAGCCTGGGGATCAGCCCCTGAGACCCTTCTGGGACCAGTGCCGGACTGGCCACACCAGTGAAAGCTCTGGGCTGAGAGAAATCCAGTGCCATTCCCTTTGCAGGAGCACAAACACTCTCCCAAGCTCTCTGGTGGTGTGATCTGTCCTCACTCAAGCTTTGCTTGGAGTTTTTTGCTTTGGAAATATTTAAAGTGCAAAATTCAGTCAAAATCAGCATGTTCCACTGGGTTCTATTTCAGCCTGATTTAATTCCACTGTAAAAATACACTCTGATTCAGATTGATGGAAATTCAATCTGAAGTCCTGAAATGAGTCTCCTCCAAAATATGCAGAGAGGATTTTTCTCTCTAAACTTGACTGTGAGGCCCTGGCCAGGCCTGAGGCCGGGAGGGCAGTGCTGGGTCGGTTCCCAGCTGCAGCCCCTGCTCAGCTCCAGGGTGGGAGCATCCCTCAGGCTGCTGCTGCCTCCACACCGCTCTAGGAACCCTCCCCTGAGCCCAGGACCGTTCTCCTCCTTGCAATTTAGTGTTTGGGGATGTTGTGCTCACTTTCCAACATCACAGCAGCAGGATTTCCAGGATGGATTGCAAACCAGGATGGCCCCAGCTCCCCTCACTTTGTTTCTGGTAGAGGAATTTTTCAGCTGCCCTAACAGCTAATCAATGAGCTCCTGGAAATCATTAATCACGTCGTTAGGAGAGTCAGAGGCAGTGCAGGGCAATCTGTAACACAAGTGATGTATGAGCAGCTCCTGGATGGGGAGGACATGAGTGAGAGTCGATGAAGGGGTCACCAGGGCACTCTCCAATTGACCAATTTACATTTGTGGGCATTTCAGCTCAGCTTGGAGCAGCTCAGCTACTGAAATGCAAAAGAATTCTAACTGCCCCAGACTCCTCTCTCTCCTTCAAACACTATCAGACAGCTGACTTAGCAAGCTGCTTTGGGAAACTCAGGCCAACAGCCCGGCCAGGGCTCTGCTGGGCGTTCTCTACTTCATTTACCCAGGCCCTGCTAGCAGACATAAAGCCAAGGGACAGTCACTCCAAGGGGCGTTTGCTCCAGGAGCCATAGAACCACAGAAGCATGGAATGGAAGCCCTGTCACCCCACACCTGGTACAAAGTCCCTCTGTGTAAGCCCAGAGTGGCTGGGAAGGCCCAGTCAGGTCCACGAGCCTGAGAGGGACACATCACCTCAGCACTGGGCTCTTGTTCCACACCTGAGTGCTCAGAGCAGCCCTGGATGAAGCCAGGTGCATTCCAGGTGTTCAGCACCTGCCAAACCACCCCCACAGCACATCTGCAGCTCCAGCTCCTCTGATCCTTGGGCACTGGGAGCAGCACTAGGAGCCCTGACGATGGCAGCAATGTTTGAGTGTACTCCAGGATTAACTTAAGTGCATCTGAGAGTAGCAGGGGAATCGCTGCCACAGGATTCCTGGGTCTGGCCAGCTCAGGCAGCATTACAGCTCAGTGACAATTGAAGTGACTCCACCAAGCCTAAAGCACTTTACTCTGTTTTCTTCCTTCATAAAAAATACAATTTTGAGCAAAGAAGCTCAAAGAAAAAAGGGTTCTTCTTTCTGCAAAGATGTAATTTAGATTTTGCTTAGTGTCTCCATATTTATTGTATGTGAGCCTTGAACTTAAAAAGCCGAAAAAAAAAAAGAGGAGAAACTGAGAAAATATTGTGGTGACAAAATTAAACAAATCCAGGATGGCTGGACAGAAAAAACCCAACCTGCTGCAAGGAAGTGTTTGTGTGTGTGCACAATATGTTGCTGGTATTTATTGAACGGCGAACGTCGGGTGGTGTTTTCTCATTTGCACTCCTTCACTCTCGCTGATGCTGCTTTCCTCAGACCCACAGCTACACTTGAGCAGGCTCTGGGGGAGGCCAGAGCTCAGCAGGCTGGAGGAGCTGCAGAAAGGGGCAGCTGAGAGCCATTCTCAGCCCTGCCCAGGGTGATGGGGCTGCCCCACCCAGGAGTGCCCTCCCTGGCACAGGGCAGGCATTGCCCGTGCCCACAGCCCTCCCTGGCACAGGGCAGGCATTCCCCGTGCCCACAGGCATTCCCTGTGCCCACAGCCCTCCCTGGCACAGGGCAGGCATTCCCTGTGTCCACAGCCCTCCCTGGCACCCAGGAGTGCCCTCCCTGGCACAGGGCAGGCATTCCCCGTGCCCACAGTGCTCCCTGGCACAGGGCAGGCATTCCCCGTGCCCACAGGCATTCCCCGTGCCCACAGCCCTCCCTGGCACCCAGGAGTGCCCTCCGTGGCACAGGGCAGGCATTCCCCATGCCCACAGCCCTCCCTGGCACCCAGCTGCCTCCAGCTCTGCAAACCCTGCCCAGGTCCCCAACGGGGCTGGGGACCTCGTCTGCTGCTCCTGGCCCACGGCCAGCTCAAGGCTGCTCTTTCAAATACATGGATTTTTCTTTTTTCCCCCCTAAATGCCAGCTCTCCGTGGCTGATCTGTTCGTCATTATGGTCTTTTTCTGGATCACAGAGCAGCAGCAGCAGCAGCACTGCAAGTGCCAGGGGAGGCTGTGCCTCCATCCCTCCCCGCTGCCCTGTGGCAGCCCTGGTGGCTGGGGACAGCGAGGATGTGCCCACGGCTGTGCCCACAGCCAGGCCCTGGCTCTGTGGGGGTGTTTGCAGTGCCCCTGGCACACTGCCCTCCTGGCAGCTCCAGAACAGAGGGAAAACACAAACTGCAGGCCACAACCCGCTCAACACGGCTGCAGGCAGTGTTGATTGACCTCACCAGCCACAAAGCTCCTTCCTTCACCAGTCATGGGAGAGAGGGGCAGAGGGACAGAGGGACTGAGGGACTGAGGGACAGAGGGACAGAGGGACAGAGGGACTGAGGGACTGAGGGACTGAGGGACAGAGGGGCAGAGGGACAGACGGACTGATGGACAGAGGGAGAGAGGGACAGAGGGGCAGAGGGACAGACGGACTGATGGACAGAGGGACAGAGGGACAGAGGGGCAGAGGGACAGAGGGACAGAGGGGCAGAGGGACTGAGGGACTGAGGGACTGAGGGACAGAGGGACTGAGGGACTGAGGGACTGAAGGACTGAGGGACAGAGGGGCAGAGGGACAGACGGACTGATGGACAGAGGGACAGAGGGGCAGAGGGACTGAGGGACTGAGGGACAGAGGGACAGAGGGGCAGAGGGACTGAGGGACTGAGGGACAGAGGGACTGAGGGACAGAGGGACTGAGGGACTGAGGGACTGAGGGACAGAGGGACAGAGGGGCAGAGGGACAGAGGGACTGAGGGACAGAGGGACAGAGGGGCAGAGGGACTGAGGGACTGAGGGACAGAGGGACTGAGGGACAGAGGGACTGAGGGACTGAGGGACTCAGGGACAGAGGGACAGAGGGACTGAGGGACAGAGGGACTGAGGGACAGAGGGACTGAGGGACAGAGGGACAGAGGGACTGAGGGACTGAGGGACTGAGGGACAGAGGGGCAGAAGGACTGATGGACAGAGGGACTGAGGGACAGACGGACAGAGGGACAGAGGGACAGAGGGGCAGAGGGACAGACAGACTGATGGACAGAGGGACAAGGCCTCCTTGGCAGCAGGCTGCCTGCCTGGCTGGCTGCTGGGCAGCTGCTGGGACAGGGGGCTGCTGCCATGCCCAGGAGGTGCCAGGAGCAGGGGACAGGTGTGGGCAGAAGCAGGGCAGCCCACAGGGGTCACACACAAGGAGTGTGTCAGGGGTAACCTGAGCTACCAGTGAGCACTGGGCAGAGCCAAAGCCATCCTTGCTGCCTCCTCAACATCCCTGTCTGTGGATTGTTAGAACAAGCTCTGAGCCCTAAATCCAACTGACTCTTTTGTCAAGTTCTGCTTTGCTTACTCACTGAGCAGCAGATTCTTGGCCTAATCTGACAATCAGATTTGACACAACTGGTTTCCAATAAATAACAGCATTTCTCATCTATGGAATAACTCTAATCAACAACTCTGCACGTTTTTCAGTCTGCCCTGACAAACTGGGAGAGCAAAAAAGCTTGGAGCAAGGTCCTTCAGCCATGAACAGACTGACAGACCAGGCTGGCTGCAGCCCCACCACCTGCAGATGATCATCCTGGTGAGAGGGTGTGCTTTGGCAAGAGGAACCAGAGGCATCAATGATGACAATAATTACCTGGAAACAGGAACATCTCCTGTCAGCGGGGAAGAAGCTGGCATTATTCATTGGATTAGACTTCATTTTGCTCACTTTGGGGTCATTTTGATCTTCACTGATTTTAAACCAGACAGAAGCAGCTCCTGGATCATGTGGCAGTATTGGTTTAAAGAGAACTGGGTGATGTTCCTCTCCCACATCTTGCCCATTTGACAGCACAGCTGTGGGTGTCACTGTGCAAAGGCTGCTCCTTTTTGTGAGTCAAATTTCTGCCACACAATGAATTTCTGAGTCGGTGGTAGGCACATCAGTATGGGATCCTTTAGCTCAGTCACACATGCACAGTGACAGGCCCCAGCTGGCTGCAGCAATCCCAAATGGATCCTCTTGTACAGCAGACACCGAGATTATCCCAGGGAATGGTGCCCAAAGGACAGGCCTTGGGAATGTCACCTGACATTTCTCCTTCCTCCTGCAGCTCCCCAGCCAAGAGGATTCATCTGTTTATCCCAGGACACTCTGCAGCCTGCTTCACAAACATCTCTGCCCATCAGCAAGGCACACCTGGCCAGCTCCTGCCCAGAGCAAGGGGGCCCCAGCATCCCCAGGGTCCTGGAGCGAGCAGAGCCTGCAGGAGCATCCTTCAGCCATTCTTGGCTTTCAGAGCTACAGCACCAGCAAGGTCTCACCTTTTCCTCTGCACATCTGCAGGTGCCTGGGCTGCTCCCTGTGTGCAGCTGGGAAGGGCCAGTCCAAGGAAAGGTTCCACCAACTCAGACCAACCGTCCTGTCAGCCCTTCTCAGAGAGAGAGGGACATGGCTCCAGGGTGCTGGGGCAATGGCCATGCGAGATGGGGCAGTTTTGTGCCAGGCCCTGCCAGGCCCTGCCAGGCCCTGCCAGGCCATGCCAGGCCGTGTCCCTGAGGTCCCAGCTGCCCACAGGCACACACATCCCGCTGTGTCACGGCACTGCTGGCAGCAGCTCTGGCCTTGTCCCTCCCCACCCCGCTGTGCTGCTCTCCAGCAGTGCCAGCAGCCCCACGCAGGCTGTCACCCCCAGGCTGTCACCCCCAGGGCTGGCAGAGCTGTGGGGCTGCAGGAGCACAGTGCTGGCTTGTGGCTTATGGTGGAGAGGAGCACGGCGCTGCCTTGGCCCAGGAATGGGGCCAGGCTGTGGAGGGCTGAGCCAGCCCGCTGCTGTCACTGCCCCAGCCCCAACACCACTGCCACAGAACAGATGCTGGAGTGCACACTTTCAGTTCATCACATTATAAAGGCTGAAAAGAGGGGAAAACAAAGACCCAAGCAGAGGCTGTTCACCCTCTTCAAAAATGAGGGAGTTTGGAGATGAGGTTTTACTTAAGGATCATTAAAGCAATAGTGGGGGGGAGCCCACAAAATGGTTCTGGTCAGAATTCCAGCCATAGCCAGTAGAGAATTTAAGAAATGTCTTTGCTATAGGAGAAACCGAAGGGAAAGGAAATGCATGAGCAGCCGTCAGCTCTCAGCCCCTCTCCTCCTGCGAGCAGGAGCCTGGCAGTGCCCCATGCCCACCCCACAGGAGCTGTGTGTCACAGACCTGCCCAGGGGCGGCCCTGCTGGCCCATCCCAGCCTGTCTGCAAGCCCTTCTCAGCCCATTTGGGGTTGGCAGGAGCCTGGCAGTGCCCCATGCCCACCCCACAGGAGCTGTGTGTCACAGACCTGCCCAGGGGCGGCTCTGCTGGCCCATCCCAGCCTGTCTGCAAGCCCTTCTCAGCCCATTTGGGGCTGGCTGGAGCCTGGCAGTGCCCCCGTTGTGCCCATGCCCCAGGCTCTCTCAGCAAACAGCTCAGGGCTGGCAGTGCCAGGCTCGCCCTGCAGGGCTGGTTTGGGAAAGCCTCTCCCAAGGGGAGCTCTCTCCCATGGGACAAAGGGCCCTGCAATGTTGGTGGTGCATTTCTTCCCAGCACAGACTGTACCCGTGTGAGAGCTGCTCAGCTCACACCCCCTCCGCTCCATCTCAGCCACTTTCAGATGGATTTGAACACGAAAAATGCTCTTTATCCTTGTGCCAACCACAGGCATTTTCCTTCCCAGTGCTATTTGGAGCATACAATGTGTTTGGTGTATTGAAATACCATTCCTCCCTGAATTCTTGCTCCTTTGGAACTAATCATCCATTTCCAGCTGAGAATATTTCCTCCAACAGGCCTTTCACAGGAGTTGCTGAGCAGCCCTGCAAAGACCACCTCTGCCTGTGCCTCCCCAGTTGTGTTAGACACCTCCAGGTTCAGGCCCATTAAGCTGCTCACAGCAGCCTGATGATTAATGCTTACATAGACACAGCTGGCAGCATCTAAAGAAGTAATTATGGCTAAGCAGCTGCAGAGGAGATGCCATGCTCCACTGCAAAGCCAGATGTCATTTTTATTGGTCCTCAAAGTTTCAGATGAAAGGGCTTTGGGACAATGGGAATGGAATCATTTCAGGAGACGTGGAGAGGGAGCTCCTTTGCTCCAGGTGGAGCCTCTGTCAGGGGCATCAGCTGCAGCCAGCCCTGAGTATGGGCCTAGGGAAAATCCACAGCCAGAGCTCCATGGCAGCAGCACCAGCACCAGCACCAGAACCAGCACCAGGCAGAACTGAACCACTAAGGCTGGGACAAGAAAGGGTCATCTGGCACCACAGCCATGGCCTTGGCTTTTACCTGGGGAAGGACACTAAAAAATCCACCTCTGAAACCATATCAGCATCAAAACCCCACAAACCCCATCAGAGCCAAATCCAAAGCCTGCTGAACTGAACAGGGATCTTTCCAGGAACTTCAATTGGATTTAACTGATGAGAGAAGATTTTGTGACACCTGCTATGGACTTTCAATATCCACAATTTCTATGGTACCTCTCCTCTTGGTCCCTACCCTGGCTAAAGTGATGTGGGAGCAGTGTGCAATCCTTTAAGGTAAAAATTTCAGAAATATGAAAATCAGGAGTCTGTTCTGCTAATTCAGGGAAAGCCTATGTTCATCCTCTCTTCAATTAGCAGAGATCATGTGCCTTTAAAGAACTTATAATTTTTCCTTATTTTAAATATAAATGCCCACCACAATTTTTCTAATCTATTCCTTTACCTACATTAATTCTCCTCCTAGAACTTGTACAAGACACTGTAATTTCAAGCAGAAGCTTCTTAATAACACAAATCATCTATCCCTGTTGGAATATAAGCGGATCCATGACCTTAGAACTATTTTGCTAAGAAATCCAGCTAGAAAACTAATTTTAAGTAAATCTACAGATGTCAAAAACCCAGATGGCTTTTCAGGATGCTAACTTAAGCTTCATTGCATAAGCAGATTAGGGCTGCCTGTTGAGCCCCACACAGGAGTAGATGGCACTGAATCCATGGAATTACACCCAAACTGTTCACTTCCTGATGCATCTTCCATCGAAAACTTTTGTCAGCTCCCCACGCCAGGAGCCTGCTCACTGTGAGCACCACACCCAGGGTGGCAGCTCTGCGTTCTCCCTCTGTCTCTCTGTCTGTCTGTCCCTCTACCCCTGTATCCCTGTGTCCTTCTATCCCTGTATCCCTCTGTCCCTGTACTCCTGTATTCTTGTATCCCGTATCCCTCTGTCCCGCAATGCCTCTGTCCCTCTGTTCCAAGGCCACTGGCCAAAGCAGCAGCTGGCTACACTGATGGATGGGACAGTTGTTCCATCCTTCATGCTCCTCAAATGAAAATGGAGGCAAAGAGCCTCACGAACCTCTCAAAGGTTTTGGCACAGCAGATGTGGAATGACTTTGTGGTACAGCCTCACGGGATCCAGATTAGGCCGCTGTTACCATGGGTAACCAGCTGTACCTGGCTATCAGCTGAAGTTAATGATCCCTTGAGCGCTCCAGCTCAGGGCAGGAGCAGCGTGGCTCCGGGGTGGCTGCGGGGAGCAGGGCACACCATGCTGCTCCTGGAGAGGACACCCGCCTTTCCACGGCCGTGTTGTGTAACAAGGCCCAGCCCCTGCCCCTCTCTGCTCCGAGCCCTCATTCCAGAGCGCAGCAGCTGAAATGCGGCCAGAGGGATGGAATTGTGTTTTCCCCTCCCTGTGTGGAAGCGTGTCAGGGCTGCTGACAGATGGCTCGGCTGCCTGTGCCTGATGATTATCAAGCCTCTATTACCTTTGCAAAGTGAATCCCAGTCAAAGGTTTTCTGTAATGAATTTCGCAGTATTTGCACACTCGCTTTGTGTCCCACACGTCCCGGGAAGCGTGCGAGGCACTCGGGCACTGATTTACAGTGCCAGAGGCGCCGCGTCCTCCGGGCACAGGCACGACGCTTTCGGCAGTCTGTGCTGCCACCTAGCCAGGCCCGGCCCGCCGAGCTGAGCCCCGCTCCACCTGCCCAGCCCGCACGGGAAGGTGTCCCCCGGATCTGAGCCCAGCCCGAGCCTGGGCACGGCGCTGCCCGGATGCGGGAACGCTCGCTCAGTGAACGGCACGGAGCAGCCCGAGCTCGGCGCCGCTCTCCCCCTCCCCGTGCGGCCGGTACTTACGGTAGAAGACATATTCGGTGTAGCTGGACCAGACCTTGTCGTCTGTGTACTGGTTGACGAAGGAAGCCGTCACCGAGGAGTTACAGGCCACCATGTGGAATCCACACTCGGACAACATGTCAAAAGCCCTCTCCAGGTGCTTGAACTTGAGATAAAACCTGGAGGTGTACCTTTCTGGAGCCCTGTCCGGGTCTCTGCTTTCATTCAAACTTTCTCCAAAAACCTCTTTGACCAAAGAAATCCTTCCACAAACCAAAATCCTTGGGACCCTCCTGAATTTGGCATCTGCTTGGCTCTCCCTGCCAATGGTGCACGAGCCACGGTAGCCGATGGTGATGAATCCCCACTTGCGGTCGGGCGGCAGGAGCGACGAGGGGGGGCAGATTCTGGTGTCACTTCCCTGGGACACCTCTTCGTAGTCACTGTGGCAATAATCATCAGGGCTTTGCTTGCTGTCATCGGGAGTCAGGAGCTTGACCAAGTCCGGGAGCTGGAAGTACTCAGCCTCCCTCCTGAGCCTTCCCTTCTCTGGGAAGTGGTCGGGCAGAACCACTTGCTTGTCCCTGAGATAGTCCAGAATATAGCGGAACAGGAAACCATCTCTGTCGATGAAGAATCTTCCCTTGGAGTCCTTGGCCAGATCGTTGGCTGTGTCTCTCTTTGGGGTGAACATTTTCCAGAGCAGGGAGTGAGGGGTGCCAACCAAGGTGGAGTGGCGAGTGAAGTAAACCTGGCCGCCCACGTTGAGCTCCACCACCTCGGGGAAGGAGTGCAGCCCCGGCCCCTGCTCCCGGGCAGGAAGGTAAGTCCTGCAGTTGCCACTTAGAGCCATTGTAGTTTAAACTGGAAATCAGCAGCACGGAGAAGCAGGACTATCAATCACATCAGAGGGTAGAATAAAGCTCCCAACGTTAAGAAGAAACAAGGGGGAAACAAGAATTGAGAAAATAAAAATAGCCAATAGGACTGTTTAAATGAAAAATCTGAATTGTCCATGAGTGACAGTGTGGCAGAAGTGGTTTATACACTGAGCCACGGAGGCTGGAGGCTGGAGAGCAATCACCTCATGACATGCAATCACATCATCAGATCTTCCAACAAAGCCATCAAAATCAAGGTCAAGCCAAGCCTATGGTCATTCACAGGTCTGTGAAAAGGGAAAACAAAACAAGGCACAAATTACTCTTTAAGCATCACAGCTGCTGCAACAGAGAAAAGCAGAACAGTTTGTAGAGCCAAGCTAAATCAGCTAAATAGGTCTCTCTATTTTGGCAAGTTCTATGCTTCTATTTCACAAGTATTCATCAATGGAAGGGCTACATATGACTCCACTCTTTAAAAGAAACTGCAGACTTCATCTTTAAAGAAACATCTAAATCAGACATGCACATGAGGGAACAAGAACGGGGAGTCTTACCTTGGTAACAATTAATGCATAGCTCTTGTAAAGAAAACCAAAATGTCAAGACACTCAGAACACACATACAGGCACACAGGGTCCGCGTAGTGTGAATCCGATCCCAACAAGGGACAGCAAAGGCAAGAGAAGTGCTCTTAGCAGCATCCACGGAGGTCTCAAGTGTTAAACCGAGTCACAGGGAAGTTAACCGTGGCGGGTGACGAGGAAACCAGTACAATACAGCACGGTGGAAGAAAATAAATAAATAAATAAACAAACAAACAAATAAATAAAATAATTCCCGAGTGGATGCGCTGGGCTGGGGGAGCGGGAGGGCAGCGGGGGCCGGCCCCGATGACTTGCAGAAAGCCCGCAGCCTGCGCTAGGCACTGCCGGGCTCCGGCGGCTCCCGCGGCGGCAGCGCGGCCGGCGGCTCCCCCATGGCCCGCCGGGACCGCGGGCACCGCGGGGCCGCCCCGCGCCGGCTCCGCTCCGCCCCGCTGCGCGCTCCGGGCTCCGCTCAGCGGCGCGGGGCCGGCAGCGCGGAGGGCGATGCCGATTGCATCATCTTAAAGGAGTCGGGCCGGGATGGGCGCCGCGTCCCGCGCCGGCACCGGGCAGCGCCGCGAGCGGGCAGCGCCGGGCACGGGCACGGGCACGGGCACAGGCGGGCAGCGCCGGGCGCGGGCAGCGCCGGGCACGGCAGGGCGCGCACAGCCCGGGCAGCACCGCGGACAGCCCGGGCAGCACCGCGGACAGCGGCAGCACCGCGGACAGCGGCAGCACCGCGGACAGCGCCGGTCCCCGCCGGGCCGGGCCGGGCCGGCAGCGCTGCCGCCCGCCGCTCACCGCTCGAGCTCCGGTGCAGTCCCTCCCGCTCCGTCCCCTCGGCCGGCAGCGCCCGACCCCTGCCCGCCCCCAACGTGCCTGTCCCGGCTCCGCGGGGGCTCCCGGTGCGCGGCCGCGGCTGCCGCGCAGGAGCGGGACTCGCTCCCGCTGCCGCCGCTCCTCATCTCCCGGAGCCGGCAGGGAGGGGACCGGCCGCGGGGCGCGGGAGGGAGGAGGAGGGACCGGGGGCGGCTCCGGCGGTGCGGAGGACCCGCTTTACTTGTGGGTCTCTCACGGGGAGAGCCGCGGACGCGCCGGCACCGCCACCTCGTGTCCGTCCCCGCTGCTCGGCCCGGGCGCTGCGGGCACGGAGAGAGGAGCCGGCAGCCCGGCGGCAGCCGAAACCCAGCGGAGGCGCTCCGGGAGCGGCTCCCCGGGCACCCCACACTGCCGGGCACCCGCGGGAACGGGGCAGCACAGCCCCGTGACAGCTCACACCACTCTTCTTGGAATGATTACACTCACACCACTCTTCTCGGAATGATAACACATGAGAAAAGAAAGCCTTTTACTCAAAGGTGGCTAAAAGCCTTAGAGTGAAGTCTCTGTGTGATGGAGTCACCATGCAGGGGTAGATTTTGCTGACTGCACTTAAGTTCACAGATTCACGGAATATTTTGAGTTGGAAGAGTCAAGGATCATGGAGTCCAGCTCTTAAGTTAATCCACACGGGGATTGAATCCACAACCTTGGTGTATTAGCACCAGCTGAGGCTGCAAATAAACATGGCCATAATTTAAAAACATGGCTGTAATTTAAAAGAAAATAGCCAAAAGAATAATTTTCAAGGCTAAGACAGAAAATCATTACTTGTGTACCTACAGACTTTTCAAATTAAATCTGAAAGCTGAACAGTTAATCAATTAACTGTTGATTTTTACCTTAATTCATTGATTCTGAAGCAACGGCTGCACTCCTGAACAAAATCTGTCTCTCACTTCAGGATCTTTATTTTCAAACCAGCAGAATCTGGTGCCACTACAGGGTGTGCTGGCTGTGCCTCAGAAAAGCCCAATTCCTGTGTCCTGCCCTCGTGGCTCTGCAGAGCAGCTGAAGCAGTGCAGGTCAAGGGCTCCATAACCCCGGCACAGAGGATTTAAAGGTGGGATGTGAGATCATGTTCACTTAAATGTCTTCATTACTTTTTTAAGAGCCTGGTGCAGTCGGTGCAGGCAGGATTTAACACCTGCATGACCAGCCACGGGGATCGACAGCTGCCTCTGGGAGTGCCAGTGCTGTCCCTGTTCAGAGCAGGGAGAATTGCATCAGCTTTTGCAAACATCTCAGTTGTCTGTGCTAGTTCATATGCTGCAATCTAATTAAAATCCATTTTCATCCTGGCAGGTCTTGAAGAATCCATTCCCCATCCCCAGTAAGAGCTGACGGCGCTCAGACCTGCATGGAAGCCTTTGTGATGTCCCTGTGACAAGAAGCCAAGGCCCGAGGCTGGGGTGGAGCTCAGCCCGCGCTGCTCGGGGCCAGGACAGCACAGCGAGTGGGATGTGCAGGGCTCAGTGAGCAGGGACAGGAGCTACCCACACCTGGGACTCCTGACAAGCTCGAACGAGCAGCAGGCATGGACTCCCTGTGATTAGCCAGTAGAGACAGCTCTAAGCTCGAAGTCTTTTTGAAACATTATCATCAGAATTGCCCTTTGAAAAGAACAAAACCCATAGAATTTTAATCACAACAGCTTTAGAAATGCAACTGCACTTTTCAAATAGTAATGAAAGCAATTCAGCACCTGCTTTTATTTCTTCACATGGGACGTTCCAATCATTTCACTGTAACACAATTTCCTTTGATGAAATGACTTCAGGAGTAAAAGCATCACGTAATGCTCCCCAGCTAAATACAAGCCATGGGCCAAATCCATCAAAATGCAGCTTGACAGAGTGAAACTTTAAAATCTGGGCCAAATACACGGTGACCTAAATGTAAAATATGTGTCAGGACCACACCAAGGAGCAACTACAGTTCTGATGGAAGAGAAAAGCAGTATTCATCAAAGGGAGGAGGATGAAGCACTTCTCACTTCTGACAGATGCCTTCATAACCTTCAGCACAGGCAAGGGAAAATTTAGCCTGAGCTTAAAGTGTATGTTCTAAAAGCCCCAGCATAGCTGTGCTGGAAGCCAATCCATGAATGCTGTGACATCATTCACAGGTTTGAGGTCATTCCTTATGACAAAGTGCTAAATTGGCATTTCAGGAAATCATGGAACAAGTGACTTTATTGAATTTGGTGGGTGTTAGAAATAGGTGTCTGAAATGCAGCAGCAATGAGTGCTAGAAAGGAAGGGCAGTGTTACCTGGGCTGGAGTAGCAGGGTGTGTGTGTGTATCACCTCCCATCTCCAGAGGAAACATACAGGCTGGAAATTCCAATCAAGTCGCCCACACGTAGTGAGAAACATGGAAGCTGTTTATCAGCAACAACACAAGAGCTTTGAGGTGCCTGGAGAAGGAGCAACTGAAAGAAGCAGAAACTGAAGTAGTAATTCTGAGGAAAAAATACGTTCAAGTTGGATTTTGGATAGAAGATTCCACCTAAAAAGCCACATGAGAACTTTCATCGCTCTGTGTGGTCTTTACACACAATAGTTCAAGTAAAAAAGGAAGAAAGAAGAACAGCACTTCCAGTTCCAGGCTTGCACTTTGATTCAGGAACAACTTCAAGGTGCCACCTAGGGATCCTTCAGTCCTGTTCCCTGTAACATTCTGTGCTTCTCAGCAGGCTCATGTCTGAGTACTGAGCCCAGGCAATGTTTCCCAGGGCAGTTTCTGAGAAGGGTGGCACGGCAGGGGAACAAGGAATGTCTGGACTGGGCCTCTCATGAGGGCCAGTGAGGCAGAAACCGTGTCCTGCACTGGTGCTCCCAGGCAGGACTGCCAATCCAGCCTCAACCACAGCAAAGAACAGAGCCTGGGGGGAACCAGTCCCCAAGTGCTGCGAGTTCCAGCCCCCTAACCCAGACACCCGTCCAGCAGGGGTGGATCCTTCCCATCAGCCAGCTCCAGAGCTCCCTGCAAGGCAAGCCAGGCAAGAACAAGTGGTACCGAGCTAAATCAGAGATTATCCCCTGATCCAGCAGTGTGAATTACACACAGTGAAATTCTCATCTGCTCAAATCCAGCAGTACGTGCGAATGGGAAGCCCTAACAAATCTTTCCCTTTGAAGAAAAAGCATAAAGCAACACTAAATGGCTGAGTGTCCCTGAGAAAGGATCTTCCAGCAAAGAGCGTGAGTGCCATGCAGACGGGTTTATTCACAGAGTAAAGCATTACACAGATTTGCCCTTGATCTTTTATTCATAACACAAGTGCAGAACGTATTTCCATCCCAAACAAGCAAAGGGGAAGAGCAGCTTTCCCAGCTGCTCAGGATGAGAGCAAGGCTCAAATGGAGACACGACATCGCTCTCTGCCATGGTGTATCACACAGAGAGGGCTCACAGCTCCTGCACAGAGACCCTTTACTCCTTCTGGCAAACACCAGACCCGCAGCACACGCACAGCACAAGGTCTGAGCCTTCCAAAAGCTGACAGTATGAGGGAATCATGTTCCAGTGAGCTCCATATCAATCACTGCACATCGGGGAACATTCTGGAGAATAATTGATATATGTGTGCTGACAACTCCTCTGGAATTCCATGGCCACCGTTCAACAAAGCAATCTGCTACACAAACAGCCCTGACCCTGCAAGAGAGCTGGCACGTGCAGGCGGGCAGGGACCTCATGGAGACATCAGCAACCAAGGATTAAAATCAAACAAAAATTGCTGTTTTCTGTCTCCCCTCTGCAAGGTGCTTCCTTCCTCCCTTTCAAGTTCTGCCATAAGAAGGCCTATTTCAGCAGACATCTTCCTCCTCTCCCTTTCCCCATCCTCCCATTCCTCCAGAGTTCTTTGAATAATACTTTTATTCTCAGTCTGATTCAAATTATTCTGTTATTAACACTGGTGTAATTAAAGTGTGTTTTTTAACATTACAGCTAAAACAAAGCTTTGGTAGCATTATCATGACACCAGCACTGTGTAACCTGTGTACTGAGTACTTTTATGAGTACTTTTCCCAGGTTGGAGCCATTTCAAGGTCTCTTGCAAATCCAAATTCCCTATCCAGGTGGTGTTCAAGGCCAGGTGGGGCCTGGAGCAATCTGGGCTATGGATGGGATGAGTTTTAAGGTCCTTTCCACCCCAAAGCAGTGTGGGATTCTGGCATTGTGTGGTAGCCCCCAGTGCAGCTGGAGCTGGTGCCTTGGCAAAGGGACGGTGCCTGGCATTTGTTTGGTGTTTGGTGTTTGGTGCCTCCCCAGGCTGCAGCTCCAGGCAGTCCGTGGGCTGTCCTCGCCAAACCACTGGGAAAGAGCAGCTGTGCAGCTGCAGTGCCTGCCCTCCCCAAACCACTGGGAAAGAGCAGCTGTGCAGCTGCAGTGCCTGCCCTCCCCAAACCACTGGGAAAGAGCAGCTGTGCAGCTGCAGTGCCTGCCCTCCCCTTGACCCCACGGGCTGTGTCAGAGCACCCGCTGCCCCGGAGGGCTGGGAGTCCATCCTGTGACTCCCTTCAGCAGGGAGATGAGATGCCTGGTGCAAGGAAAGCTCATCAATGAAAGCTCAACCTAAGCCGACAGGAAATTTTAATAATCTAAGCAAACCCAAACAGGTTTCTCGGCAGAGAGCGTTTCCCCAGCAGGTCCCAATTGCACAGCCCAGTGCCTGGGGTTTGGGTCTCATTTGCCTGCCCAGTGAGCTGCAGTGAGGCACACAGCTCAGCCCAGGGGCACTAAGCCGCAGCCCGCACACTGTGCAGCTCTTTCATGAATGCTGGCATCTTCTCAGCCTGCAAACACTAATTCTCCTAAAGTGTAAATTTGCATGAAGCGGCTTACGGCACAGTTACTGATCTCTTTTCCGTGGCTGTAATTCTCCACCGTACTCCATTCAGCTCTACAAAGTGACACATTTCCTGGGAGCCTGTTCTCGCCAGTGCCATGGACTCTGCACTGTCAGATCTGCTTTGCAGGTGAGGCTTGGAACAGGGCTGCGATTTAAATACAGCCATTTCACCAGCAGAATATTACATACACAAGTTTGTAACGAAATGACTGTAACTGTGTCCTGAGCCAAAATGAATTAAAAAAACCAAAGGAAAAACCTACACATACTTATACCTGGAACATGGCCTGCATAACGTTGTGTGCCCCATGGCTGGTGCTCGGCTCCAGGAGGCTGCCAGAGCTCAGAGCACATCGTGCACAGGGTGGAAATGGTTCTGGTGTAGTTCTGAGCCTCATCAGCGAGGTGTGAAACAAGGATAAAGCAGCAGCCCTGACTCAGCTCATTGGGAAGTTTCAGCTGCCCTTCCCCAGCCAGGGTTTTCCCTGACTGCCACCTCAAAGCCCACCCAAGCCACAAAGCAGGGCCGCTCCTCCCTGTGCTCAGCTCTGGGACATGAGAGACTTAATAAAAACGAATTCTAGTTAACAGGCCTCTAAAGACTGCTGAAATCATTTTCCCCAGCCTTGGGGCTAAACACTGAGTGACCCTAAAATGAGCTTCTCCACATGAGAGTGTGTTCACAGTGCCAGTCATGCCAGTTTTCTCAGTGGCCCCGTATTCCCAGGTCCGCCAGCTCATTTGGGAGGGGTGGGCCAACAGCCGGGCTGTGATACAAGAAGATTCACAGCTCTAGCAAAGCTATTTTCGTGTGGCACAGGAAAATATTTCTTGTGGACTTATGAAAGGGACTGAAGCCGCTTCACCGGAGCCACACCGACCCCGTGTGGCTGAGCCTGGGCTCCAGGGAGGGCCGGGCTGAGGGAAGGCTGGGCTGAGGGAGGGCTGGGCTGAGGGAGGGCCGGGGCTGAGGGAGGGCTGGGCTGGGCTGAGGCTGAGGAGAGGCTGAGGAGGGACTGAGGGAGGGCCGGGCTGAGGGAGGGCCGGGGCTGAGGGAAGGCCGGGCTGAGGGAGGGCCGGGCTGAGGAAGGGCTGGGCTGGGCTGAGGGAGGGCTGGGCTGGGCTGAGGCTGAGGAGAGGCTGAGGAGAGACTGAGGGAGGGCCGGACTGAGGGAGGGCCGGACTGAGGGAGGGCTGGTCTGAGGGAGGGCCGGGCAGGGCCGAGCCGAGCCGAGCCGAGCTGAGGCGGGGCCGTCCGGGGCCGTCCCGTCCCGCGCGTGCGCGGAGGGGCGCGCGGTGTCCCGGAAGTGGAGGCGCGGCCGTGACACGTCGCAGGGGCCGCGGCGGCGGGAGCGGGGCCGGGCCGTGGCCGCAGGTGAGGCCGGGACCCGGGCAAGGAGCGGCACCCCGGGCAGGGAGCGGCCCGGAGCGCGGGGCGCAGACGGCCCGGGACCCACGGAGCGGGGTACGGGGCGGAGCGGCGGGCGGGCGCGGGGCGCAGCGCGAGGTCCCGGGCCCGCGGCGGGGCCGAGCGGCGGGAGCGGAGCGGGCAGCGCCGCGCGGGGCCGCTCGGGCCGGCCGCAACCCGCCTCGCTGGTCTCTTGCAGAGGGGGCGATGTCCGGGTTCGACGGCTTCAACACCGAATTCTTCCAGAGCAGTTACAGCATCGAGGACCAGGCGCAGCCCTACGACTACACCGGGCGGCCGTACAGCAAGTAACTCGTGTGCCCTGCCGGGGCACGGCATCCCGGGGCTCGGCTCGGGGCACCCCAGATCTTAGCCCGTCCCGCCCTGCCAGGGCAGGGACACCTTCTGCTGTCCCAGGGGCTCCCAGCCCTGTCCAGCCTGGCCTGGGGCACTGCCAGGGATGCAGGGGCAGCCCCAGCTGCTCTGGGCACCCTGTGCCAGGGCCTGACACCCTCCCAGGGAGCAGCTCTTTCCCAATATCCCATCCAGCTCTGCCCTCTGGCATTGGGGAGCCATTCCCCTTGTCCTGGCACTCCAAGCCCTTGTTCAAAGTCCCTCTCCAGCTCTCCTCTGGTTTCCTTAGGATACTTCTGGGACAGTCTGTGTCTCCAGGAAAGGTTTGGCACTTCAGCCAGCTGCTGGTTTCTGGAAATGAGTTCCAGTTGTTCTGTTGGATGGAGAGCTGAATTCACTGTCTGTAAATGGAGCTCTGAAGGAATTTTGTGTTCAATTCTCTGCCTGGTAGATTTCAGAGCAAGTGTTAGGAGATTAAAGGACAAGTTATATGAACAATCTTAATTATATGAGTGATCTGCATGTCCTTGGGAGAAGAAATACTGTTTTTCTGCAGCTCCATCTCCTGTCACTCACTTGGGAACTAGGAATTAGTGCCACCTAAGTGAGCCTGCAGTGTCCTGGTGACTCCCAGGCTGCAGCAGGGAGGTGTGGAGGATGTTCCTGGGGCAGGGGGATCCTGGCAGCCCCGTGTGAACATCCAGCCTCTGGCTGAGGGCTGTGCTCCCTCTGTGTGATCCCTGAGATGGATGGAGCAGGTCAGTCCCATTTGTGACCTGAGCAAATGTGTCCCCTGTGCTGGACTCTGCTAACCTGAGGAGTTCTGCATTTTCCTTCTGTTTCCACAGTTAAAGATTTTGGAAACATTTATGGAAATCTCTGTGATGAGACTTGGGATAGATAAGGGGCAGGAATACCTGAAGAGTTGTTTAGGGCAGAGGGTGGCTTTGGTTGGCTTGTTTTGTGTGGGATCACATCACGGAACTTTTTAAGGCAGAAGGAAGGGGTGTCTGTGACATACTGACTGGGAGAAGCTTTGCCTTGCAGGAGGTGTCTCAGCAGCAGCTCTGGGTGTGCCCTAACGTGGGGTTGTGCTTTGCAGGCCCTATGGAGGCTACGAGTACCCCCAGCAGGCTGGCTTTGTGCCCCATGACATGATGCAGCAGCAGCAGCCCTACACGGGGCAGATCTACCAGCCCACGCAGGGCTACACCCCGGCCTCAGCACAGTCTTTCTATGGAAGCAACTTTGAGGATGAGCCTCCGCTATTAGAAGGTATAACTTTGCTGTGGCCTAAGGCCAGAACTCCTCCTAGTTTGGGGGTAAGTTGGTAGCAGTGTGTGGATTCCCTGCTGCTGCTGGGAGTGCTCAGTGCGTTTGAAATTCTCATTGAATTTTTTTAACCTGTATTTTGGCATGTAAGATCCTTGTTCTTGTGTGATCTTCTGCAGCTGGGAATTTGTGCTTTCTTGCTTCACTCCAGCGGCTCTGTGGCAGATTAAATCAGTTAACTGGGAGACCTGACTTTGTGGCAAAACACTTAATGTTCCTCATGTTGCAAATAATAATTGTAACTGCCCACTTTGTGAATTAAGTGCCTGCAGGTGCTGTGAGTTGATCTTGGTTAGAATGGGAATGTTTCATTGCTAACAAGGAATGCTAAACACTGCAGAAATGCCTTTGTGGAGTACAGCCTGTGCAGAGTGCCAGGCTGGATATTCAGCTAAGTCTGGCTTGCTGGGATCAGTTTCCAGCTTATTTCTGTTATTTTTCAGTTCCCAACAACTGAATAAACTGTCCATGTTACAGGGGGGAGAGACAGGCATCTGTCACACTTGTCCTCAGGCATGATACCTTCCACCCCCTGGGCTTTTTTATTCATTTATTTACATAAATAAAACAGGATCAGGGAACTGGGCTGAAAGCGCCTCTGTAAACACAGAACTCTGTGCTTGGCCTCTTCCCTGGTCCTTCAGAAACCACCTGGGCACTTCCCAGCACCTGAGACTGGGCATGTGTGGAGGCAGCAGGAGGAAAGAGGCGAGGGCTCAGTTCCCTGGTGCCCACCATGGATCTGGGGGAGATGGGAACTGGAGAGGCAGGGAAGACAAAGAGGGGAGCAAGTGGGGCAGCCAGGGAGGGAAGAATGAAATCCATGTTGTGTTCACTTGCAGAATTGGGGATCAATTTCGACCACATCTGGCAGAAAACACTAACGGTGCTGCACCCCCTGAAGGTGGCTGACGGCACCATCATGAACGAGACGGACCTGGCCGGGCCCATGGTGTTCTGCCTGGCCTTTGGGGCCACCCTGCTGCTGGTGAGGCACTGCCACGGGGCTGCTGGGCACAGCTCTGCTGGGAAACGTGCCAGGGGAAGCCTGCATTGCCTGCAGGCCTCCTGGGGGCTGGGCACGGGGGCCAGGAAAGCTCATCCTTCCCATGGAGTGTCCTGAGTGGGAAGGGACCCCCAGACACCACCAGCGTCAGCTCCTCACCCTGCACAGCACAGAAATTGTGTGTGCATGGCAGAGGCATGGGGGCCTCTCACACTGCTGGGATGGGTGAGCTCTGTCACTCCAGGTGGGATTTCAGTGCCAGCTCCCTCTGGAGCAAAGCTGTTCTCACACTGCTTGTGTTGCTCAGGGCCTGGCACTGCTCGAGCCTGGTCAGTTCTTCTAACTGAGCTTAATTGGGGTAATTGTGCTTTAATGGCTCACAGATGACAGCAAACAGTGTTCCTTGGCATTGAAAGCTTCAGGGGCTTTAATCTGTTCTAGCTTTAAATGCTTCAGGCACTGCTTGTCATTTCTGCCTAAAATTTCACGTTGCTGTGACAGTTAAAACACACTGTGGTACCAAGGGGCCTTCAAGCCTACTTTAATAAGTAACTTCTATTTATGGAAAGTAGGCCAGTCAAATTAATGAATGTGTTTATAATAGATACGTTTGAGTTTTCTTTTCCTAAAAATTTATTTCTCCTGTGTGCTTTTAAAAAAATCCATGGAATGTGGTGAAAGGAAGTGGGCAGAGCCTGGCACAGAGGTTTCAGCAGTTGTGATTGTTTCCTGTGCTGCTTGGGAAGGAGGAGAGCTGGGTCTAAGCACATCCAGTTTGGAAGTTGTTGGAGGGGGACACCCTGAAGCTGCACAGCCCCGTGTCCTGCAGGGAGCCTTGGGCAAGTGCTGGAGGGGAAGCAGCAGTGTCAGCCTGGGAAAACCAGGAGATGGCCTGAATACATGGACATAACCCACATGTGCTTCCCCTGTGCTTGTGAACAAGCAAATGTGGGTTTGGCCTTTTAGAATCTCCCTCGGCTAATCCCAAGTTCACACCCAGTGCTTGGCAGCTCAGCCTCAGCTGTTCCTGGGATTTTTAAAAATAATTTTCTTTGTGCCATAACTTTGTGCATTCTACCACAAATTAAAGGGCTTCAGCTCTGGGTTTGTCAAGAAGTTCCAGTTCTGTAAAGATCATTATTGCAAGTAATCAATCAGCATGAGAAGTCCTTGATTAAACCCTAAACAGTTCCTGGGCTGAGATCAGAGAACAACCAGATCAGAACCTGTTCATTGAGATCCAGAGTCAGGAAGAATTCCAGGCTCCTGGAGCATGAGGTGTCCTGGGACTCTGGGGGGGAAACACTCCCTGTGGGATGGGAGTGAGGGAGCTGGGGCTGGGGGACAGTGCCTGTGCCCACCCCTGCTGTGTTCCAGGGTGGGTGGATCTGCTCCCTGGGCTGGTTCCATCCTGACCCTATCCTAACTCCAATCCTGTGCTGATTCCATCCTGTGCTGGTTCCATCCTGTGCTGGTTCCATCCTGACCCCCATCCTGACCCCATCCAGTGCTGGTTCCATCCTGTGCTGACCCCATCCTGACCCCATGCTGACCCATCCTGTGCTGGTCCCATCCTGACCCCTATCCTGTGCTGACCCCTATCCTGTGCTGATCCCATCCTGACCCCATGCTGGCCCCATCCTGTGCTGGTCCCATCCTGTGCTGGTCCCATCCTGACCCCATCCTGTGCTGGTTCCATCCTGTGCTGGTTCCATCCTGTGCTGGTCCCATCCTGACCCCATCCTGTGCTGACCCCCATCCTGTGCTGGTCCCATCCTGACCCCATCCTGTGCTGACCCCCATCCTGTGCTGGTTCCATCCTGTGCTGGTCCCATCCTGACCCCATGCTGGCCCCATCCTGTGCTGACCCTGTGCTGACCCGGTGCTGTCCCGGTGCTGTGCCCGCTGCAGGCTGGCAAGATCCAGTTTGGTTACGTGTACGGGATCAGCGCCATCGGCTGCCTGGGCATGTTCTGCCTGCTGAACCTGATGAGCATCACCGGGGTGTCCTTCGGCTGCGTGGCCAGCGTGCTGGGCTACTGCCTGCTGCCCATGATCCTGCTCTCCTCCTTCGCCATCGTCTTCTCGCTGCAGTAAGTGCTGCTGTGTGCCCCTGGGGCACAGGGCCCTCCTGCCATGGGACAGAATCACTGGGAGGAGTCTGCACGTCCAGTGCTGGAGCTCTGGATCGTTTGAATGTGACAGGAATCTTCAGTAAGGGCAAGAATTAATTATCAATGGCTTCGGGTATTTACTGGGGGAAGGGGGTGAGTCCTGGCTTGACCTCTAAGTCATCAAACAGCTTTTGAATACCTAGGCTCCAAGAGCAGGCTCAGGTTTGTTTTCAGCCAGCTCTGAATCTGACAGGTCTCAGCACCTGTAAAGTCTGAAAGTAATTATTATTGAAGACACAAATTAGGATTTTGCAAATACAAGAAAATGCAAATGATTTGTCTTGGCTCTGCGAATTTAGGCACTGAAAAGAAACAGCTTGGCAGAGAATTTATACTCACTGCTTTGAAATTTTCATATGCGTAGAGTTAATTTTGAGGGGGCTTTCTACCATCGTAATTGACTGATACTGTTCTAAAATTCTAGAATCCGAGAATAGTTTGGGTTGGAAAAGCCCATCCAGTGCCACCCCTGCCATGGCAGGGACACCTCCCACTGTCCCAGTTTGCTCCCAGCCCTGTCCAGCCTGGCCTTGGGCACTGCCAGGGATGCAGGGGCAGCCACAGCTGCTCTGGGCACCCTGTGCCAGGGCTTTCCCAGTGCTTTTAGTGGGAATATTTCATTTAATGCCAAATGCTGAAATCGATCCCAGAACCTGCACAAGGTGTTGATGAGTGCAGGTGGGACTCGTGCCGGTGGATAGACACAGGGCTCACGGGAATTCTGTTCTTTCTGCCTTTCCAGGGGGATGATGGGGATTATTCTCACGGCTGGAATTATTGGCTGGTGCAGCTTTTCTGCTTCCAAGATCTTTATCTCTGCCTTAGCCATGGAGGGCCAGCAGCTGCTCGTGGCCTACCCCTGCGCGTTGCTGTACGGAGTCTTCGCCCTCATCTCCGTCTTCTGAACAGACTCTGGGGGCCAAAAGGAAAATCCCAGCGTGGAACATGGACTTGGACCAGAAACAGCTGCAAACAACTGTCTCGTGTTGCTATCATGAAACTTAGACCTGTTTGAATCACCTGGAACAATGGAAAATGTCTCGTGTTCACTTTTTTAGGACCTTGAATACTGTTTTCAATGACCTGGGGAGTCCAGAGCTTTAATACGTGTTCATGCTTATCAAGTTCCTGTGATTTCTTTCCCATTCCTAGATATTTAGAAAGTAACTTTCAGTTGTTTATTTGAGGGTTGTGATTTTTGTTCATTTTGTTTTGTTTTCTAGGGGAGGGTGAAGGATTGCAGTTGCAAATTGGTAGATTTTTATCTAAAACAGTGAAAGGAGCTGCCGTGGATTTGGGGGACTCTGGATAAATCTGCAGGAAAGAGGAACCTGTTTCCTGACCCCTCTCACCAAAAATGCACAAATGAACAAAAGTAATTAGAGTATTTCCTGTATTTTAACCAATATCCTCCTAAGCTCTCCAGTCTCAATTATTTGTTCATTTTCTGTGAGAGTATTTCAGGATTTAAGAGACTTAAATTATGAAGTAGAAAACAGATGCTTAAAAGTGAAAGGGATCTGTGATTCTGTCACACTTGAAACATGACCACATTGGGGTGTCTGTAGCTTTATGTTAACTGGGGTTTCTGAAGGACGTGGGCAGAGGTTCCTTCCCTCATGGTGCACATTCTGCTGGATGGATGAAGAGGAATCTCTCTCACAGTGCTTCCAAGGAAAACACCATTTGGAAAACGTTATGCTTGTCAGTATTGTAGTTATTGTAAAATAATTTAAGGCATATTGATTAAATTTTCCTTAAATTTTGAAAAAGGTGTTTGGTTTTCCTAACCTTTTTTTTGATGTTCAGTTACTAAAATATAAATTTTCATGTTGAAACAAAATCACATTTATAATTGAATTCATTGGGTGGATTTGGTGTTTGCTACAGTGAGTGAAGAGCAGGAGGGAGCTCCTGTCCTGTGTGTGTGCAGATCAGTAGCATTGATTGCCAGTGAGCCTAATGAAACACAGTCCTAGGACATAGAAGAGCTCCCTCAGCTGCTTGAGCAAGTCAGGTTCTAACACTCTAATATTGTACTTTGAGAACAGCTAATTCAGCTTATCCTGCGCATTCCAGAGGGAAAGTTCTTAAAGCCTTGCAGTGATTCCATAGGTGCCTTCCAGGGTGATCACCTGGATATTAAAATACTATGAATAATGTTTTCTTTCACCACAGCATGAGCAAACTTCAGTGCACAGGAAGAACAACTCAGTGTTGCCCTGGCAATAGAGCTGCTGAGTTTGGAGAAACCATAGGAAAAGGGATTTATTTAGATTTAAATGCTCACAAAGTCAGCAGTGGAGGACACTGCACGTTCTACTCCAGCAGTGAGGGCTGAGCCAGGAGTTTCCTCTGCACAGAATTGAGCAGTTTGTAACTGAATTTCTAAGTGGTCTCTGGGGAGCAGAGAGAAGCAGATGAGAGCAGGAGGTCAAGCACTTGACTTCATGGAGGACTTGATAAAAACCAGTTATGTCTAGAGTGGTTGTCTTAAAGATCCCAAACTTCTGTTTGAGTAATTAATGTGATTGCCTCGGCTCTTTATTGCCTTTCCAAAATCAATCCCATCGATTTTCTGTAATGAAGTTTTGTCCTAGTTCTTGGTTCAATTTTAGTTACATTTCAGATGATTCAATCTCCCAATCCCATAGAATGGCAGGATTGGAGGCTGGAGTTCTGCACTCCCACATTTGCCTTTCTCAGTTAGGACTTTTCTTTCCACGTCTGAACTCCCCCACAGTCTGTCCCCCACCCTTCTCACCTGGGTTTGAGATGCAGTGCCAGCACCACTTTATCCTGCTTTGGCTCCCTTTCTGTCGCTCAGCTTGAAGCACCCAAACAAATGCTGCAGTTGCCTTTTCAAACCCCCTTTTGTTACTCCCCCAGTCTTGAAATCATGCCCTGCCCTGCAGGAGCTGCGAGTTGCCTGTCCCAGTTTGTCCGTGGTCACCCCGGGCTGTTGGTGACAGTGGCAGTGGCAGTGGCAGTGGCTGTGTTTTCAGGTCCCTTGTGCTGTGGGGCAGCTGCTGCCCTGGTTCCGTTTGGTTCCGTTTGGTTCCGTTTGGTTCCGTTTGGTTCCGTTTGGTTCCGTTTGGTTCCGTTCGGTTCCGTTTGGTTCCGTTCGGTTCCGTTCGGTTCTGTTTGGTTCTGTTTGGTTCCATTCGGTTCCGTTTGGTTCCATTCGGTTCCGTTTGGTTCCGTTCGGTTCCGTTTGGTTCCGTTCGGTTCCGTTCGGTTCCGTTTGGTTCCGTTCAGTTCTGTTCGGTTCCGTTCGGTTCCGTTCCTGTACCAAATTCCCGGGCACATCCCCTGCCACCCCCCGTTTGTACCGTGCTGCTGTGTCTGTCCCCGCTGTGAGTGCGGAGCATGGGAGTCCTGGCTGTGGGGACAGCGCTGGGGCTCCCCGGGGCTCTCCGTGCTGGGGCCGTGCCCTGGGGGCGAGGGCTGGGCCGGCACAGCCGGGAGGGGTCACCTGCTGCTGTCACCTGGGGCCCTGCGGGAGTGAAAGAGCTGCCCGAGCCTTGGTCCCACGCCCCGGCTGCTGCCAGACACGGGGACAAAGCCAGAGCGGCTGTCCCGGGCCGCTGCAGGGCCGGGCCGTGCGGAGCCGGGCGCTGCTGTTTGCAGCCTCTCCACTGGGTGGGTCTGCAGCGCTCCCGATGTGCTCCGGAGCCGGCACTGAGCCCTGGCATCGCCGGAAAGCCCTCCCAGCCCATGGAGCCCAGCTGTGCCTGACCCCGGCACAGAGCCCTGGCACAGAACCCCGGCACAGAACCCTGGCACAGAGCCCTGGTACAGAGCCCTGGTACAGAGCCCTGGCACAGAACCCTGGCACAGAACCCCGGCACAGAACCCTGGTACAGAGCCCTGGTACAGAGCCCTGGTACAGAGCCCTGGTACAGAACCCTGCTACAGAACCCTGGCACAGAACCCTGGCACAGAACCTTGGCACAGAACCCCGGCACAGAACCCTGCTACAGAACCCTAGCACAGAACCCCAGCACAGAACCTTGGCACAGAACCCCAGCACAGAACCCCGGCACAGAACCCCAGCACAGAACCCTGGTACAGAACCCTGGCACAGAACCCTGGCACAGAACCCTGGCATCACCGGGAAAGCCCTCCCAGCCCATGGAGCCCAGCTGTGCCTGACCCCGCCTTGTCCCGGCCCAGAGCACCGGGTGCCATGGCCAGGAATTCCTTGGGCACCCCAGGGATGGGGATCCAAAGCTCCCTGCTGGTGTTTAACACCTTCTCCCTGCAGAAATCCCTGCTGGATCCAGTCCCTGCAGTGCTGTGCCAACCCCTCAGCACCACCATCTCCCTGCTGCCCTCAAAGCTGCTGCTGGGCTGCTCAGGACCTGGGGAGCCCTTCCCTCCTCCTGCCCTCCCTGCTGGTGTCCCACATCAGCAGCAGTGACGTTCCCTGTGATCCCAGCCCTGACCCAGCTGGCTCTCTGTCCCTGCCAGGGGAAGGGATCCATTCCAGCCATGATGGGGATGCTGCAGGGCCCAGGATCCCTCTCCATTCAGCAATGGGGAACCCTTGCTGTGTCTCACTCCTTGGGTAACAGGGAATTTCAGCATCTTCAGTCAGAATGCATTGATGCATTCACATATCTGCACAGTCACGATGACAATTCTAACACCATGGGGTAGTTTATTTCCATTCATTTATTTAATTATCTGCTTTAAATATCAGGGTCTGTGTGGGGGCTTTGTTGGTTTTTAATTGCATGGGCCTCTCCTCATTTCACTTCTTCATCCCTGATGATTTCCCTGTCATTGCTGGATACACCATCAGAATTAAGTTTCCAGTGTGCATATTGACAAAAGAGAAGGTAATAATTACAACTGATTGATCACTGCAAGCCCACATCATTGGATTAATTCTTCCCTCCTTCCCACCACTGTTAATTCAGAATAAATTTGTAGCAATCAAGAGATCTCCACTTGTGTGCTGATGATCTTCATGTTCTGCCTGAGCTTTAATTGAGCTTAAAAGGCCTAATTCTGCCTCAAATCTATTCTTAGTATTGTTTCAGACCTGAATGTAGAGTTTGAATTTGAAGATGATCCTCCTGCCTACACCCCCTAGCTGGGGTTAGTTCCACTAAGGGGCCCCATTCTTGGGCAGGGTGGGAGGATGTGGGGTGGCTGTGCTGGGATGGAGCCCATGGATGGAATGGGATTGGATCCCCCCACTCCTCAGACCCACTGCAGGACACAGGGGCTTGGCTGGAGGGTGCCAGGGGGAGATAAAGCCCCAGGGCTGGCACAGGGGCCTGGGGGAGTCCTCAGTGAGCACAGGGAGCTCTGGGGGTCACCCAGAACACAGAGCCAGTCTCCTGCTGGGGAGCAGCAGCGTTTGCCTTCAGCTCTCTCCCTGCTTCTGCCTCTGCACATTCCTTGTTTGCTCCCTGGATTGCTGAGCAGGTGATGGAATAACCACGGGCTCCCTTTCTTGGGCCTTCATTATTTCAAAGCAAACACAGGCACGATTCTGGACCCTGGAGGAAAGGCAGCGAAGCTGAGTTTTGGACCTGTAAAGTGCTGGCAGCAGCAAGATAACACCCATTAAAACCATCAGGCTAGAGCTCTGAAACCTCTGCAGTTTACCCAGTAATTTGTCTGGAAGGCTGTTCTAAGGGAGCTTTTTCCATGGAAACCTGCAGTGTGATCCCCCAAACAACCCCGAGCGCTCTGCCGGCGCCGGGCTCGTGTTTAGATCCCACCCAGCTCTGTTGGCCTGGTTGCCATGGCCCCGTTGTCTCTCCAGACCCCGCTGGACGGAGCCCTGCAGGGCCCAGGGCTGGGCTGTGCCCGTTCTGGGGGATTGAGCTGGGCAGGGATGGGCTGGAGGTGCTGCAGGTGCAGGAATGCTGCCAGCCTGTGCCAGCCTGTGCCAGCCCCTGCCCAGCCCCTGCCCAGCCTGTGCCAGCCCCTGCCCAGCCTGTGCCAGCCCCTGCCCAGCCCCTGCCCAGCCCCTGCCCAGCCTGTGCCAGCCCCTGCCCAGCCCCTGCCCAGCCCCTGCCCAGCCTGTGCCAGCCCCCGCCCAGCCCCTGCCCAGCCCCTGCCCAGCCTGCCCAGCCCCCGCCCAGCCCATGCCCAGCCCCTGCCCAGCCTGTGCCAGCCCCCGCCCAGCCCCTGCCAGCCCCTGCCCAGCCTATGCCGGCCCCTGCCCAGCCCCTGCCCAGCCCCTGCCCAGCCCCTGCAGCCCCTGCCCAGCCCCTGCCCAGCCTGTGCCAGCCCCCGCCCAGCCTGTGCCAGCCTGTGCCAGCCCCTGCCCAGCCCCTGCCCAGCCCCTGCCCAGCCCCTGCCCAGCCTGTGCCAGCCCCTGCCCAGCCCCTGCCCAGCCCCTGCCCAGCCCCTGCCCAGCCTGTGCCAGCCCCTGCCCAGCCCATGCCCAGCCCCTGCCCAGCCCCTGCCCAGCCCCTGCTCAGCCTGTGCCAGCCTGTGCCAGCCCCTGCCCAGCCCCTGCCCAGCCTGTGCCAGCCCCTGCCCAGCCTGTGCCAGCCCCTGCCCAGCCCCTGCCCAGCCTGTGCCAGCCCCTGCAGCCCCTCGGGCACTGCCCCCTCTCCCTGCAGAGCAGCTTACAGAGGTGTTGGTTAATTATTGTTATAATTTCTGCATGCCAGGGGCACAGGGAAGGGGAATGTTTGTTGGAGGTCACAGAGCAGCACCCTGGCCCAGGCCCCCAGTCTGCTGGGAAACAACCCCAGCACAACCACAGAGGGTCTTTACCTTCTGCTCATCAACCCCATTATCAGCAATTTACCTGCATCATCCTCTGAAGCAGGAGTTTCTCAGCACTTTTTTATTGCTGTGCTTCTCAGTACTTCTCAGTGTTTCCAGGCTTTGTTTCAGCACCTCTCCAGAGGGATTCCCTGCTCAGGCACAGATCCCTAGGGCAGATGTCCATTTGTGAGTAACTCGCCCTGGGCTTTACAGACGGGCTCTTTCCTCACCCTAGAGCCATGATGCCAGCTGGGGCAGCCCTGTGCCCGAGGAGGGGAGCCCTGGGAGCCCCTGCGGGCAGGAGGGGACACGGGCTGGCAGCAGGGACGGCCCGGGCCGTGGATGGCAGTGGCGGGATCACAGCTCCGGGGGCACCCCGGGGCCAGCTCAGAGCAGCCCTGCCGAGGCACGGCTGGGGCCGCCAAAGCAGGGGACGGACCTGGGAGGGCAGCTCGGGGTGCCACTAGATGGCAACCGGCTCATTCCGATGGGTCATGCCAGCCGAGCGTGCCCGGAGCGCCCGGGATGCTGCGGGGGATGAGGGGATGCGGGGGATGAGGGGATGCGGGGATGCGGGGGATGCGGGGAGGATGCGGGGGATGAGGGGGGATGAGGGGGGGATGAGGGGGATGCGGGGGATGAGGGGGGGATGCGGGGGATGCGGGGGATGCGGGGGATGAGGGGGGGATGCGGGGGATGCGGGGGATGCGGGGGATGAGGGGGGGATGCGGGGGATGCGGGGGATGAGGGGGGGATGCGGGGGATGAGGGGGATGCGGGGGGGATGCGGGGGATGAGGGGGATGCGGGGGGATGCGGGGGGGATGAGGGGGATGCGGGGGGGATGCGGGGGATGAGGGGGATGCGGGGGATGCGGGGGATGCGGGGGATGAGGGGGGGATGCGGGGGATGAGGGGGATGCGGGGGATGCGGGGGATGAGGGGGATGAGGGGGGGATGCGGGGGATGAGGGGGATGCGGGGGATGCGGGGGATGCGGGGGATGAGGGGGGGATGCGGGGGATGCGGGGGATGCGGGGGATGAGGGGGATGCGGGGAGGATGCGGGGATGCGGGGGATGTGGGGGGGATGCGGGGATGCGGGGGATGCGGGGGATGCGGGGAGGATGCGGGGGGATGTGGGGAGGATGCGGGGGATGCTGCGGGGGGATGTGGGGAGGATGCGGGGGATGCTGCGGGGGGATGCGGGGGGATGCGGGGGCGCGGGTGCCATCGCCCCCGGCTGCGGGACTGTGCGGGCACTGCCAGCGGTGCCAGCGGTGCCAGCGGTGCCAGCGGTGCCCGGAGCCGGGCAGGAGCTGGCGCCAGCCCGGCAAACACAGCTGGGGCTGGGGCTGCTTTTGGGTGCTCCCTGGTGATGTGCTTGAGACATTTAAGGTGTCAGAGCATAAGAGGGAAACCTTGCCTTTGATCTGAGAATTACCCAGAGCTTCCCCCCGATCCACAGAATTCTCAGAATGACCAGGGTGGAAGAGACCTTCAAGATCATCCAGTCCAGCCCACGCCCCAACACCTCAGCTGGTGCAGGGGCTCCTTGTGGAGAGAAGGAAGAGAAGGTCGGTGTTTTCTGTCCCCAGGCTCTGCGCCTGCTGAGCAAGCCCAGGATGACTCTGGGTCCCCCGCAGCCAGCCCAGTGCCACCCCGGGGCACAGGACATGTGTGCACCCCGGGGCACAGGACACGTGTGCACCCCGCTCCTCCTTGTCCTCCCCACAGAAGCTCCAAATCCTCTGCAGCCGTGCTAAAAGTCCAGAAAGGGGCGGGGAGGATAATGGGTTCTGGCCAAGTGCCACCTCCCTTAGCAGGGAAAAGTTACTGGCTGTTCTAGTGACCTCCACAGTCATTTAACCAGCTACACTTAATTATGCTGAGTAATATAAAAAAATCCTTATATTCTGCAAGCAAATTCCTCTTTGGTCGATGGAAAACAGAAATCCAGCGGAGCAGGAAAATGCCTCTGCCCGACAGCACTGCCTTATAATCTATTTTTAACTGAATTTCTCCATCTCCTTTGTAAAGAAATAACACTTCTTCATTGCCTCTGGCCATAATTAATGTGCCGTAACTCAAGTCCAAGAGACATATAAAACCAGACTTTAAACAGAGCATTAGCTTTCAAGCAGAGCAAATAATTTTGGAGAAAATAGTGTTTTCTATACTTAAAAGTTTTCCCCCTGGTTTTCATTAAAGCCCTTCAGCTGCTCAAACACGGAACGTGCTTCCCCCAGCCCTGCGCTGGTCTGAGCACGTCCCTGCCCAGGGCTGAGGGCTCCCAGCTGCAGGGGCAGCCAGGGGGGCTCACCTGCTGCCCGGCCTCTGGGCTGCAAGAGAGCTCTGCCATTCCCACTGCAGAAAGGCACTTCAGGAGGGAATAAACCCCTGGAGGTGTTTGAGGGCCCTGTTCAGTAACCACCGGGCTGAGCTGGGCCCAGCACCCCCAGCTCCCTGCTCTCAGTGACCGGCGGCTCCTGGGAGCCGAGTGCTGCTGGAGCAGGAGAAAAGGAGCAGGAGCCTCAGATCCAGCACATTGTGAAGGAGCCCCCCAGCTCCAGCACATTGTGAAGGAGCCCCCCAGCTCCAGCACATTGTCAAGCAGGGACAGCTCCTGTACAGGACCAAGGAGATCTCAGGGCTGCTGGCAGCAGCCGCCCCCAGCCAGTGCCATCCCTGCAGGCAGCCTCAGCCCTGGCTCAGGGTGCCACGGCAGCACCACGTTCACTGCCAAGGTTTGCATCCTAAAGGTGCCAGGGCATGGGGGCGAGCCTGCAGCCAGGGCAGGTGGCACAGAGAGCCCTCCCTGCCCGCTGCTGTCCCCCTGCCCAGCTGGGCCCCCATGCCCGCCCCAGCTGTGCCCAGGGCAGCACAGAGCATCCTGCTCCTGCCAGCCTGCTGGGCACAGGGACAGAGGGGCCAGGGAGGCTGCAGGTGTGCCCTGCCCACGGGGGAATGCCACGGCATGGCACCGAATATTGGAGCTGGGAGGGGCCTACAACAATCACTTGGGTGATCTGATGAGCCACGTGTGCCCCATCCCCACAGCTGCTCCCCATGGGCTTGATTTGCCCATCACCACAGGTGTGCCCAATGTGCCCAAAGTGCCCACAGGTGTTCCCAATGTGCTTGATTTGCCCATCACCATAGGTGTGCCCAATGTGCCCAACATGCCACTGCCCACAGGTGTTCCCAATGTGCCCAAAGTGCCCACAGTTGTTCCCAATGTGCCCAAAGTGCCCACAGGTGTTCCCAATGTGCCCAAAGTGCCCACAGGTGTTCCTAATGTGCCCAAAGTGCCCACAGTTGTTCCCAATGTGCCCAAAGTGCCCACAGTTGTTCCCAATGTGCCCAAAGTGCCCACAGTTGTTCCCAATGTGCCCAAAGTGCCCGCAGTTGTTCCCAATGTGCCCAAAGTGCCCACAGTTGTTCCCAATGTGCCCAAAGTGCCCACAGTTGTTCCCAATGTGCCCAAAGTGCCCGCAGTTGTTCCCAATGTGCTTGATTTGCACATGCCCAGAGGTGTTCCCAATGTGCCCAACGCGCCCTTGCCCCGTGCCCCCCTCTCCCTTTCCTGTTCATCAGTGCACCCAGAGGGGCTCTGGCTGTTTCTCTGAGGGTCCTTTGCTGGCAGGGAGGGCGCTGGCTGCAGGTAAGGGCTGTGCTGGGGAGTGAGGGGGGCTCCTGGGGGCTCTGCAGCAGTGGCTGCAGCAGGACAGAGCTGCTGGGGCTGTTCCTGTTCCTGTGGCTGGGTCCCCTGTGAGTCTGGGACCCTGGGGCTGTGTCTGGCCCCTGGCCCTGCTCTGGGTGGGCCCAGTGCTGGTGCTGGGGGTGCCTGGGATGGGGGAGCCCCCTCCCCTGGGGCTGTGCAGGTGGTCAGGGCTCTGCTGCACGCCATGAGGGAGCCCAGGCTCCTTTCAGCATGTGCTATATGGTAAAATATGTTGTTATGGCAACTCGAATCCTAAAAATAGACCAGGGAGAAAAAGAGGATGTACATAAAAATGACCACATTTTATTTTAATTATGAGGGGTTTTAAATGCTTTCTGTGTGAAGAACTCTGAAGTTGCTGTGTGAGTTTTGCTGCGCCTGTAACTGAGCCTGGAAGGGTCGGGCACTGCAGGGATGCTCCAGAGCCCCTGGGCAGCAGCTCTGGCCAGGCTGGGGCTGAGCAGCTGGGAGGGAACAGAGAGGAGCTCAGACTGTGGGGGTCCTCCTCAGAGACTGAATGTCCCAGTCCTGAAACTCCATCTGGGGGAAGAACTTCATCTCTGGGCTAAGTTAAAAATCTTCCTGAGCAAACCCTGCTGTTGGAAGCTGGGACCAACTGGAGCAGCAGAAGCTGCTCCATGGCTTGGATTCTGTTGCCCAGAGCAGCTGGGGCTGGCCCTGGATCCCTGGCAGTGCCCAAGGCCAGGCTGGACACTGGGGCACCCTGGGACAGTGGGAGGTGTCCCTGCCATGGCAGGGGTGGCACTGGAGGGGCTTTGAGGTCCCTTCCCACCCAAGCCAGTCTGGATTCTCTGATCTGCAACTGCTGGGGCAGGACTTGGCTGTGGGCTGGTGTCTGTGTAGGCAAAGGGTAACAATTAATCATCTTTTAAAGGGTAACAATTAATCATCTTTTAAAGGGTAACAATTAATCATCTTTTGGCATGGTGGCCAGTGGCTTTGCAGGGAGCCTGCTCTGATGTGCAGACCTGGCTGCCCTCCCTGTCCCTCATCACCCAGCTCAGGAGCTTTGACCCCTTTGCTTTTCCCACTCGTTCTGTGCTGTGAAAGGCAATGCTTGAGCCTGAGTCTGTTCTCTTAAATTAAAACAACAGCACTGGCACCCAGTGCCGCCCTGGGGGGCTCACCCAGTGCCACCCTGGGCTCACCCAGTCCTGTTCTGGGCTCACTCAGTGCTGCTGTCACTGCAGAGCCCCCAGGGGCTGCCCAGGGCCAGCCTTGGGGTGCAGGGAGCAGTGAACTGCAGGCACCCTTGGAAGCACTGCAGGGAGGAGAGCTTTGTGTCAAAGCCCAAGCTGCAGCTGCAACCCTGCCATGAATTACAGCTGGACTGCCCTGGGGCTGGCAGGGCTGGCAGGGAGGGCTCTGGGCTGCGTCTGGCAGCGCCAGCCCTGCCAGCTCCAGGGCAGGAGGGGCTCCTGTGCTCACCCAGGAGGGCAGGATGGGCTCCCATGGGCTCCTGTGCTCACCTAGGATGGGCTCCCATGGGCTCCCATGGGCTCCCATGCTCACCCAGGGGCAGGATGGGCTCCCATGGGTTCCCATGCTCACCCAGGATGGGCTCCCATGGGCTCCTGTGCTCACCCAGGATGGGCTCCCATGCTCACCCAGGGGCAGGATGGGTTCCCATGCTCACCCAGGATGGGCTCCCATGGGCTCCCATACTCACCCAGGATGGGCTCCCATGGGCTCCTGTGCTCACCCAGGATGGGCTCCCATGCTCACCCAGGAGGGCAGGATGGGCTCCCATGAGCTCCCCTGCTCACCCAGGATGGGCTCCCATGGGTTCCCCTGCTCACCCAGGATGGGCTCCCATGGGCTCCCATGCTCACCCAGGATGGGCTCCCATGGGTTCCCATGCTCACCCAGGAGGGCAGGATGGGTTCCCATGCTCACCCAGGATGGGCTCCCATGGGTTCCCATGCTCAGCCAGGAGGGCAGGGCTGGGTCGGTGCCGTCCCTGCTGCCCCCTCCCTGCCCTGCACAGCTGGGGCAGCCCTGCAGCCTCTGAACCACGAACATCTGCAGAGGGGCCGCCGAGAGGAAACCTCCCTGGGCACAGAGGGGAGCTGTGGGTGTCAGCTGCACGGCTGTGTGTACAGAAAGCACTTTAATTAAATAAAGGTAATGTAAACAGAAATCTGCTTCGGCCGCTGTGTGCCACAGCTGGAAGGAGCTGCCAAGGAGCAGGAGCTCCCTGCTGGGCCCTCTCTGAGTGTACAGACACAGAAATAGGGGTGTGTGTGTGTGTGTGTGCTCACCATGCACTGCAGTTCCTCAGGTGCTGTAAACTTCGTGCCTCTTCCAAATATTTGAGCGCTCCCGTGACCTTCTAAGCAAAACAGGCAGAGTAAACTGTATGCAATCTATACGTGCAGGGGCTGTCAGAGAGAGCTAACATTTACCCAGAGCAGGGGCTGTTTATAGTGCAGCTGCATGAAAAATGGCAAACCCAGAGAGAGAGAGAGAGAGAGGCTGCTCTGCCAGGAGGCTCGGGGGGATGGCCCAGGATATTGGGGCCGGGGCTGTGCCCCCCTGGGCCGGGGCTGTGCCCCCCTGGGACGGGGCTGTGCCCATCTCCAAGGCCCCCTCCCGTGTCCTGTCCCTCAGGAGCCCCCAGGGCTGGGCTGATGCTGTGGCCAGCAAAGCCCCCAGGGCTCCCAGTGCTGCTTACAGCTGGGAATCATCCACTGCTGAGTTAAAAGGAAAAGTGTGAAATTGGAGTTTGGTGTCCCAAATGCTGCCTGAGGGGCATTCTGGGTGCCCCCTGACCCCGGGGCAGAGGTGGCTCTGTGGGAGCCCCCAGGAGCTCTGGGGCTCTCCCTGAGCTGGGTTTGATGTGGCTCTGCCCCTGTGCAGTGCAGGAGGTGATGCCTGACCCAGAACACTTTACAGGCATTAAATGAGATGTTAGATGTGTAAAAAGGACAGGATGTGTACATTGACAGCTGTGAGAGGGAAAGGGACCCGTTCTCCTGCTGAGGGGGAGCAGATTCCAGAGAGCCCAGCACTACCATGGCCTGCACTGAGACCAGGGCCTGGAAAGCTGCAGCCATTCCTACCCATTCCCTGTTTTCCTTGGCCGTTTTCTTGGCCGAATCCCTGCTAACTATGGGAAAAACCCTGGCTCTACACTAATGGAAGTTTGCATGTGCTTAGGTGCTGGGTTTGCCCTTTCCTGTTGCCAGTTTGTTTTTAACCATTTGTCTGCACTGTTACAACTCTCCAGGCTGGTGCTCCTAGCCCTGGATTTCTGTGCTAGGAATGGGTAAAGCAATCAGTGGGAGCTTTGTAGGAACCCTTCCTAAGCCAGAACACATCACCCTCCCTTCCTCCCAAGGCAGGGAGAGCAGGGGCCAGCTGAGCCAGGCTCTGGGCTGGCAGGGGACTGCAGGCAGGAGAACAGCCCTGCCTCTGCTGTGCCACCTTTCCAAGGGGTCACGGGGAAGGCAGAGCAGGGCCCTGCCCTTGGGGGGCAGTGGGGCAGAGCTGGGCTGCTGAGATGGGCTCCAGGGCAGGGCAGGCTCTCTCTGCACAGAGGACGAGGTTTTCCTGTGGGGATCAGAGCAGGGAATGAGCCAGGGGCAGAGCTGGGGTCACACAACAGCAGCTGAGCAAAGGCACAGATTCCATGTGACAAACCAGAGATCCGGCAGGAATGCACATAATAACCACAATTCTCCCCTCTGTAGGGAGAACCAGGCCATGCAGGACTTTCTTCCCCTCCTTGTGCTCCAGGCCCCCTTTGGGCTGCAGTCCCCGTGCAGCTGGAGGTGCAGGTGCTGTGAGGAGCTGTGCCCTGGTGCCCTGGGCATGCCAGGGGCAGGAGCCTGCCTGGCCTGGCAGGGCAGCTGCCAGCAGTGCTGGCCAGCACGGCACTGAAATTAAGGACAAATAGGCAGGAGTACATTTTGTGCATGTAGTGTCTGCTGTTGACTCAATATTTCAGCTAAACATATTTACCTGAATATTCATAGTCACTTAGAGGGGCCCGCATCTCCTGAGCTCAGCTAATCATTTAAATTCTGGCAATGGCACTGCTTTGCTCCAGCCCCCAGCGCTGCTCACGGGGTCCCTTTGGCTTCCAAAGCCCCAGGCAGCAGCAGCCCCACACCTGCCCCAGCCCCAGCAGCCTGGCCGAGGCTCCCCTTTGCAGGTCCCAAACCCCACTTGGAGCCTGGAGGTGCTGTGGGGTCAGATCAGGCCCCCTGGCAGTGGGAGCTTGGAGAGAAGCACCAAGGGCAGGGCTGGGCACTGGGGTCCCCTCTGGGAGGGTTCACCAGGAGCTGGTGGTGCTGAGGTGCTGCTGACCCTCAGTGCCCCCTCGGCTCTGGGGTTCTCGGGGGGCTGTGCAGCTCAGCCTGCTCTGGGAGCACAGAGCCACGAGCCAGGGGGGCTCTGCAGGGACAGACACAGCCCCAGGGCTGCCTGCGGTGCCTGGTGTTGGGAAGGGAGCTGGGCTTCTTCAGAAAGCAAGAAGGAAAGTTAGAAATGAAAAACAAAGATGAAAGCAACCCCCCCCCCCCCCCCAAACTGAGCTTTTGCATTTTCTGGGTTAAGGAACTCGAGGAGGAGGAGGATGAGGATGTAGTCAGGTGGGTCTTGGCCTCTTCCCCAGGGCCAGCAGGGACAGGAGCAGAGGGAACGGCCTCAGGCTGGGCCAGGGCAGGCTCAGGGTGGGCACAGCAGGAATTTCCCCATGGAAAGGGGGCTCAGGGCAGGCTCAGGGTGGGCACAGCAGGAATTTCCCCATGGAAAGGGGGCTCAGGGCAGGCTCAGGGTGGGCACTGCAGGAATTTCCCCATGGAAAGGGGGCTCAGGCACTGGAACTGCCCAGGGAAGTTTGGATCCCCATCCCTGGAGTGTCCAAGGAGGGGCTGGAGGTGGCACTGAGCGCTGGGACAGGGTGGGCATCAGGCACAGGTTGGGGGTGATGGCCCTGGAGCTGCTCCCCAGGCTCAGGGGTCCTGGGACCCTGCTGGGTGCCCCGGGCACAGCTCCGAGGGAACTCCTGCCCTGGCAGCCCCTGTGAGTGCCTGCAGGCACAGCCACCTCTGGCAGGGTGGCACAGGCAGCCCCGGGTCCCTGCTCTGTGTCCTGAGCGCTGTGCAGCTACAGAAAGTCCACGAGAAACCCACAGGAAGGCTGGGCTTGGGCCTTCTCCTGCCATGAGACTGGGAAATAACTGGAGGTGCTGGATGAGGGGAGGGGCAGAGGGAGCATCACTTCATCTCCATTTGCATCAGTCCCCTGTGTACCAGGGCTGGATTCTTCCTGCCCAGGCTGTGCCACACGGGCAGATTGCCTTGGCTCAGGACAGGGCTTCCAGGTGTGTGCCCAGCATTTCCTAGAATTTTAAACCCAAGGCTGATGAGCTGTCAAATAAACAATAATGCTGCTGTTTTAAACCTCTGTTCAATGCTTGAATAGGGGCTGATTTCCACGGGTGCTGCTGACTCCAATCATCCCAGCTGGACCTCAGGCCCTCCCAAACCTCAAAATTCGAGATAAAATTTTCATTCTTCCACCTATAGTTAAAAGCTGTGAAAATCTTTGTGATTTCTATCACTAATGACACTTTAACTATTGGATTTTTTTACTTTTTTTTCATAGCTGGGGAGTTCATTTTTAAATCCTTGCCTTTTCAATAGCTTCAGTGCAGTAATTGCCCAGGAAAATCGTGTTGTAGTCGATACCAAAGTGCTCCAGAGCAGAGTGGGAACAGAGTGTCTGTGCCCTGGCTCTCAGCAGCTCCCCAAGGCAGCCCAGCCCTGGCTGTGCCCCAGCAGGTGCTGCTGGTGCCCTGGCTGTGCCCGGAGTGCCAGGCTGGGCTCAGGTCAGGGCGTGTCAGGAGCCAGGACATCCCTCTGTCTGTCCTGAGACGCCAGGACCTCTGCCAGGGGTCTCAGGGGCCCTGCCTTCTCGGGTGGCTGTTGATAATTGCAGCCCCAGGTGTGCAGGGTGTCTCTGCTTCGGCCCCACAACTGCAGAACAAGTCTGGATCTTCACTGTTTGGTCCTGAGGTTGTTTATTCATTCTGATCTATGAAATTTTCTTTCTGCCCAGCCCAGATCTGCTCAGCAGGGCAGCCACAGGCACTGTGACCGCCCCTGAGGCGGTGCTGTCCTTTTATACTGCAAACTACATAGAACATATTGACACTTAATTCCAATACCTATCACCTGTGTTAGACAGTGCACTTCTACTCTAAATATAACATATTGACACTTAATTCCAATACCTATCACCTGTGTTAGACAGTGCACTTCTACTCTAAATATAACATATCGACACTTAATTCCCAATACCTATCACCTGTGTTAGACAGTGCAATTCTACTCTAAATATAACATATTGACACTTAATTCCCAATACCTATCACCTGTGTTAGTGCACTTCTACTCTAAATATAACATATTGACACTTAATTCCAATACCTATCACCCATGTTAGACAGTGCACTTCTACTCTAAACCAATCCCAAAGTGCCAACATCACTGCAGAAAATGGAGAACAAGAAGAAAGAAGAAAGGCCGGACACGCCCAAGTTCCTCCATCTTGTCCCCATAACCCCCATACCAAAAATCCTAAAATCTACATTTTCACCCCGTGATCATTCTGTTATTACACCATTCAAGCCTGTGTGGCTTTCATGTCCTCATACAAAGCTGGTAACTCGCTCCAGGGGTCACAATCAAACCCCCAGGTGCTCTGGGCTGTGTGCCAGGGTCTCTGAGCCCCCTGGCAGCTCTGGACACCCAGAGGGATGCACTGAGTTCCAACACTGGCTCAGAGCCCAAAACGCCCCTGTGGCTTTGATTATCACCCGTGGAGCAAGTCACCAACCTTAGCTGAAGATCTGCAAGCCATGACAAGTAGAATGACAGTGAATTTATCACGGGGTGGAAAAGTAGATTTTGGGGTTTTTAGAATGGGGGTTATGGGGGGCAAGATGGAGGAATCTGGGTGTGTCCAGCCTTTCTCCTTCTTCTTGGCCTCCATCTTCTGGGTGATGGTGGCACTTTGGGATTGGTTCAGAGTAGCAGCTCACTGTCTAACATAGGTGATAGGTGTTGGGAAGGAATTGCAAACATTGTTTTTGTAGTTTTTAGTATAAAAAGATAACACTGCCCTGGGGAAGGCAGCGTGCCTGGAACTGTCCTGCTGGATGGACCTGGGCAGGAGAGGAGAAAGAATTTTATAGATAAGGAGCAATAAACAACCTTGAGCCCGAGAAATGAAGAGCCCTGACTCCTTCTTCAGGGGCTGGGCTGGGAAAAGAGACTTTGCAGCTTTTCTCGGGGTCACTGTGAGCAGCAGAGATCCCGACAGGGCAGAGCCCCCACCCCTCTGGGCAGTCACAGCCGAGGGAGGCAAAGCCCCTGGGCCCAGGGCTGGCTCTGGCTGGCACTGGGACTGGCAGATAAAGCATCTTCCCCTCCTGTGCACACTGAGAGCTGTGATGAGCTCCTGTTAAACCGTGGCCACTCTGGGGAGGCCCTGGGTTGATCTCCGTGTACACCCCATTCCCCAGCTCTGCTCTGAATGAGCTTAAACATTTGGTAAGGTCTTCAACTGCAAATATCTAATTTCTTATTCAATATTCAGAATTCCAAATGAAATAAATGATCTGTTTACATGCATCAGTCAGACCATCTGGTTCCATAGGAGAATTCAACAAAGAATCCATTAATTGTCACACATGTTTATTCATCATTCTTAATTCATAATTCTTATAAATAATTAAATCAGAAAATCTTCTGCAAATAAACAAGCCAAGTGATTATTTTGAAGCTCCAACTTCCATACCTAAAAGAAAACAAAATTAATAGCTCATGTGAACATCCAAGAAAAGGAAAACATTCAATTTGGTGAGTACATAAAGCGCTAGGATTTTCTGCAACCAGCTCATCCCTTTCATCTTGCATTTAAAACCATAATTACCACTGCCAGCAGCACACGGAGAAAGCAGCAGAGGGAGAAAACAAAGTATGGAGAGAAAGTGGGAAGGGAAATTATGTGAGAGCACCAAGAAAAGACAATTTGTGTTCCTCTGCCTGGGCTCTCTCCCTCTCTCCCCAGCACCACCTCTGGGTATTTATAGCCCAGTGCTGGGTTGGGCAAAGAATGAGCACAAATGTCCTTTGGTAAAGACCCTGGGGCATTAAAAATCCAGGGATGATGGTGGTCTTTGGAGGAAATTTTGAGGCACATCTGCATGGTGTCCCTGCATCCCTACAGCCACTGCATCTGGGGCTTTTCCAGGCATTATTTCTGGAAATCAAGAGTCCTTGGGCACATAGTGCTTTCACTGTGAGTGACTTCAAGCTGGAAAATGTGATTCATTGGAGCTAAAATGTAATTTTCAGAATAGTCATCTCTCTCAGCTTATCTTTGGGGGAAAGAGACATCCTGGTGTGTCAGGGGTGAAAGGCTGGGACCTGCTCTGCTGTACACAGAGTGTTTTATTACTTTCACATCTCTTATTTTAACTCCATTGTCTGACACAGCCATTACCTCTTCAAGGACAGGGTTTTTAAAGGTATTGGGAGTCTTGTACCTGGAGAATGCTGTAATGTCAGGCACAAAGGTACCTAATGCATCTCTGGCTCTCCTGCCAGTGACACGGCCAGGGCCATTGTGGCCTCATGGTCTGGCTCAAATTCTGCCAGGCTGCTGCAGTTCCACAAACTGGTGTCCATTCCCACAGCAAAGAGGGGCACAGAACTGGCAATGGTTTATGGCTGTGCTGCTGTGCTTTAATAACCACCTGAATTAGCACAGTGCCACAGGGGTGTGAAGGAGGGGTCTGCGTGGGCTCGGGAGCTGGAATTTCTGGAATTCCATGAAAAACCAGAGCGGTGCAAGGCTCTGGCTGCAGTGCTGGCCCTCGGGTGGATGGGCTTGGTGGGGGTGTCTGTGCTGCTGCTGCGCCAGGGGCAGCTGCTCCCAGCTCAGGCCCTGGAACAGCTGGAGCAGCTGGAGCAGCTGGCTCAGGGCTGGCACCTGTGCCACACCACGGGGCAGGGCTGCTCTCCCGGGCAGGAAAACCCCCGAGCTGGGGTAGGAGAGCAGGGCTGGGGTGGTGGGGATGGATGGAGAGCAGAGATCTCTGCAGCCAGGGCTGGAACCTGGGGTTCATTGCAAAGGGCCTGGGGCAGGGCCCTGCTGGGAGCTGCCAGGCACAGCTCAGAGCAGGGCTGAGAGAGGAGAGGGGAGAGAGGATGAGAGGGTGAGAGAGCAAAAGGGTAAGAGCGTGAGGTTCCCATTACAATACCATAAATCTTCTTCTGTGCTGAATATTCTGATTCTCACTAACCAATCCAGTACAATACACAAATCCTAATACAATACACAAATCCTAATACAATACACAATACAATCCTAGTACAATACACAAATCCTATAGCATTTCCATACAGCCTATAAGAATCATTACATTACCATCCTGTGTTACATTTTAAACCCTACAAACTCCTCTTTGGGCCCTTCTGCCAAGCTGTAGGGTCTGCTCTGCCCCTTGGGCCCGTCTGCAAGCAGAGGGTGTTGTTCCATCAAAAGGGGATCACCTTCAGCAGCCACACCATTGTTTTCCAGTTGTTCAGTAACTGAGGGATCTCAGAGCTTGCTTCCATTTCAATCTCACTTATAGTTTCTATATTCTCACAATCTTTTGCCAGACAATCATATTGATCAGGCTTTCCTGTTTCATCTTCCTCAACACCGGGGCTGTCCCGCTCCCCAAGAGCCGGCAGCGATGTCTGCTGAGCATCCTCCTCCTCCTCTTCCTCCTCCTCCTCTTCCTCCTCTTCCTCCTCCTCCTCCTCCTCCTCCTCCTCCTCTTCCTCCTCTTCCTCCTCCTCCTCCTCCTCCTCCTCCTCCTCCTCCTCCTGCTCCTGCTGCTGCTCCTGCCCGTCTGTGGCTGACCCACTCGGGGCTCCTGTGTTATCATCACTGCTCTCGGGGTGACTCATCCCAGGGCTATGTGGGCTCTTTAGTCACCCTGGTGTTACTGGAAAGTTCTTTCTGCAGAGGCCTGGAATATAAAACTGAAAACATTCTGGTTGTAAAGTGCCTCAGATAACACAGAGCCCGCTGTCAAAGCAGGGCCTGCCTGAGCAACAGTAATTCCACAACTGCAGAGAGTGCTGAACTCCTTCTGCTCCCATGCCAGTGCTCTTGGTACTGCCAAAATTGAGATTCCCACCACAGAGGAGTGGGGAGGCTGCCTTCTCCTCACGTCTAATTCTTTTCCAGTTGAAAAACAGTCTCTTAATGTGCTACTGCTGGGAGGTTTGGGTACTTTCTCCAAGCTTATGACAATCCCAGAATTTCAGGGATGTGGGTGGTTATAAACTCTCCCTTGAAATGTGCCATAAAGCAGCAAAGGAAGCCAGAATTCACATTATTTCCTTGTTACACCCTACAGGAGCTGTCATCCAAGGGCTATGTGGCTGTTGAGTTAAAATTTAGCTGAAGAGATTTCAGCAGCGCTGGGGGTTTCTTTTTGTGGCTTTTACATTGATTTCTCTCTTTTCCCCCCGTTATGTGTCTGAGTTTTCCATCTTTGGCTGGCTGCACCCTCCTCCTCAGGGATCCAGCTCCAAATGGGACATTTTTCCTTTAAGAAGGATTTCCCCGAGGAGCGGGTTTCTCTCTCAGGATTTCCAGACTGTAGTTTGAATGTCTGGAGTGTTTTCCTTCTCCCTGCGAGCTCCTGGCAGAGCGAGGAGCTTTAAAACACAAATATTTATGGACGAGGCAATGTTTGGATTAGGGAATGAAGAGTCTGGATCAGCTGCTTTGCTTATCTGGTTCAGAGCAAGGCTCTGAGGAGCCCTGGGTGTGCTCTGGGACACCAACCCAGCCTTGGTCCCTTAAAGAGCAGCCCAGAGCAAGAGAGGCTCATTTTTCAGGAGAATTTCTCCATGGCAGGGAATGCCAGGCACTGGGGCTGCCCAGGGAGGGGTGGATCCCCATCCCTGGAGGTGGCACTCAGGGCTCTGGGCTGGGGATTGGGCACAGCTGGGGCTGGGAGGGACTCTGGGATTCAGGGATTTTACAGTTCCTGCAGAGATGCAGCATTTGGCACCATTTCCCAGCTGCCTGGCAACGTGGGCCTGCCTGGGAGACAAGGTCATTAACACAGAGCCTGGGGAGGGAGCGATGGATTCAGGAGCTCCTGGGCACAGCAGGGAAGTGGTTCTGGGCCCCACGTCCCACCAGAGCCCAGCCAAAGCCCCTGGGCTTCAGCAACTGATTTCTGGCTTTTCCCTGGGTAAACAGAGAGCCCAGCCTGGCCCTGCCAGTCCAGCACCTCTCAGGCACAGTTAAATTACCTTTTAGAGAAATAATAAAAATAATGGCCCAGCCTAATGAATGCCTGAGGAATTCTATAGAAGGCCTTGTGACACCTGCATTAATACCAAATGAGTTCATTATGATTAATGTTATTAAAATAAATGTCATGGCGGTGAATAATGGCCTGGCCATTACTTTAAAGTGTTGCCACTGGATCTCTAAAAGCTCATGAGTCAACCCTGGAGAAGGAATTCTGCACTTTCATGTCTAAAGCTGTAGGGAATTCAAACTTTTCTGCAAAAACAGCCCCAGAAGCACCTGGGAGGCTGTGAGAAGGACAGAGTGCCCTGGCTGGGGCAGGGATGCTTCTCCTGGGCCTCTGAGGTGGGATGGGAGCGTTCCTCACATGGGAATTTCTTGGTGCTTGAGGGTGATGCTGGAATTCTCTGTGCCGGGTTGTGTTTGGGCTTTTATCAGGCCAGATTTGTTTAATTCTGCTGCCTTCAGAGGGGGATTTGTCTTCTTGGCTTTCAAAGCACAGCACAACAGTTTTACAAACATCACAAACTTGTCCTTTCAAAAAAGAAAAGGCTAAGAATGAGAATATTTATATTAGCGACAGGTGCAAGTAACTATTTTCAGTGGATTTTACCTATGCAAATCTCAGCAACTTGTGAAGCCTTTGGAGAGATGTTCTTTAGACTCTTGATTAAAATCTCAGCTGGAATAAAATATTTAGCAAAAAGATGTTTTTCTACTCCTCAACTGATCCTTAATTAATCATCGTTGTTAACTGGCTAGAGGACATCCTGCTTCATTTTGCCTTTTTGGCTTAGGATAATGTATGTAAATTAATTTGGGGTTGTATAATCCAATCATAAAACGACCCAAAGAACCTTGCTGCCACTGGTGTGTGCTGTCAGCAGGACAGAAGGGAGCAGTGCTGGTCCTGGTGGGGGGGACAGTCACAGGCAGGGTGGTGGGGCCTTAAATTGTGCAATAAAATCAAGAGGAACCTGAGGAAAGAGACGGATGGATGGATGGATGGATGGATGGATGGATGGATGGATGGATGGATGGATGGATGGATGGATGGATGATGGATGGATGGATGGATGATGGATGGATGGATGGATGATGGATGGATGGATGGATGGATGGATGGATGGATGGATGGATGGATGGATGGATGGATGGATGGATGGATGGATGGATGGATGATGGATGGATGGATGGATGGATTGATGGATTGATATCTGACTCCAGGCACTGCCAAAGCAGCACAGCAAAGGTTCTGAGGTGTGTTTTGCCAGGGAGTTAAAATCACCAGGGGTGTGAGGAAGGTAACGGGGGGAAAATCTCTGTAATTCCTATAATTGTTTTTGAAGCAATGCATGTGCCCAGTCACAGAACTATTTTAGGAGTGGTGATGTAAGGTCCAATTAGCAGAATGACATTGGGGAAGAGGTGTAAATCTGCAGGGTTTCCATTTTATTGCTGCTGCTGCTGCTGGGCCAGAGGCAGAGCTGGCTTTGGGCTTTGTTCACTGCAGGACCTCGGGTGGACGTGGCGGGGCTGAGCTGACAATTGGACTGGATGATCTTCAAGGACTTTTCCAACCCTGGGATTCTGCCTCAGGGCGACACAAGGTCATTTCCCAGAAATTCCAGCTCAGAGGCGCCCACAAACCCCGCAGAGGTTGGGAATAGGAAAACCAGGAAAGGATGAGGATGGAGCCCAATGTTGTTTTAACATCAGCACACACGTGTGCACATTGTTGTTGCTAGGGCCTCAAACCTCCTAATTTCTGAGGAGGTGTTTAATTTATTTTCCTTTTAAATGAAGGCTGTAATGGGAATGAGTCATGCAGCCCTGTTTACCACGGGGCTTTGCTCCTGGGCCGTGTTCCTGGGGATGTCTGAGCCCTCCCTGGCAGGGAGGGAGATGCTGTTGCTGCTCTTTGGGGCGAGGCGCTGTGAGGCAGCCTGAGAAAACCGATTGATTTTTGTGCACAGCCCAGAGAGGAGTCGCAGGCTGTGCTGCTGTGGCTGCTGTGTGTGAGCAGCAGGATGAGCCCAGGCCGGCCCTGGGGCTGCAGATGCAGGGATGTGTTTGTTGTACACGGGTGCAGCTGCTGCTGCTGCTGCCAGGTCTGGGTCTCAGCTCCTTTCTCCCTGCTTTCTTGACTCTGCAGAAACGTTAAACACAGCTCGAGGATGTGGCAACCCCGCCGATCTTCCTGTTGTGGGTGTCCTGGTGCTGCAGAGGGGCCGTGCAGATGCAGCCAGCTGTGTGCGTGCCGTGCCCCGGCCGCGCTGGGAGCCAGGGACAGCCCAGGAACAAAGCCTCACGTTCCTGGGGCAGGGCCAGCAGGAGAGCTTGATAATTTAATCTGTGGGCTCACGGCTTGAGAGTCTACACAAACATCCCCCTCTTTCCCCACAGCATGGATCACGCTGCCATGGGTGCTGGGAGAGCCCAGGGAATAAATGGGCTCCCTGCAATTATTAAATGGGATGGTTGGCATTCAAAGCCAGGTCAAACACCTCATTCCTCAGCTTCAGCATTGTAGTAAATATCTCCAGTTATTTCTGATTTATACAGCTGCCATAAGCACTCCTGCCCATGGAAACGTGCAGGAGTCACACTGAGCCCTTGGGGAGAGCCATGGACATTGCTTCAAGCTGGAGCTTTTTGATGGAACACCAGGCCCCTTTATGTGCTTCCTCTGGGAGCCATTGGTCACCAAACCTGCTGTAAGGGTGCCCAGCCAGGCTGGCAGGGCTGGTGGCAGGGGGTGACAGCCCGGTGACCCCCAGTGTCCCCTGCCTGCCCTGCTGTGTGCCTGGGACGCCCGGGCTGCAGAGCCAAGGGCACAGCGGGCAAAGGAAAGGGCTCCTTTCAGCCCAAACACAGCGGGAACAGAGCTGCACCTTGCAGGGGACACAGCTGCACCTTGCACAGGGACAGAGCTGCACCTTGTACAGGGACAGAGCTGCACCTTGCACAGGGACACAGCTGCACCTTGCAGGGACACAGCTGCACCTTGTACAGGGACAGAGCTGCACCTTGCACAGGGACAGAGCTGCACCTTGTACAGGGACAGAGCTGCACCTTGCAGGGGACAGAGCTGCACCTTGCACAGGGACAGAGCTGCACCTTGCACAGGGACAGAGCTGCACCTTGCAGGGGACAGAGCTGCACCTTGCACAGGGACAGAGCTGCACCTTGCACAGGGACAGAGCTGCACCTTGCAGGGGACAGAGCTGCACCTTGCACAGGGACACAGCTGCACCTTGCACAGGGACACAGCTGCACCTTGCACAGGGACAGAGCTGCACCTTGCAGGGGACAGAGCTGCACCTTGCACAGGGACAGAGCTGCACCTTGTACAGGGACACAGCTGCACCTTGTACAGGGACAGAGCTGCACCTTGTACAGGGACAGAGCTGCACCTTGTACAGGGACACAGCTGCACCTTGTACAGGGACAGAGCTGCACCTTGCACAGGGACACAGCTGCACCTTGCACAGGGACAGAGCTGCACCTTGCACAGGGACACAGCTGCACCTTGCAGGGACACAGCTGCACCTTGTACAGGGACACAGCTGCACCTTGTACAGGGACAGAGCTGCACCTTGTACAGGGACAGAGCTGCACCTTGCACAGGGACAGAGCTGCACCTTGCAGGGACAGAGCTGCACCTTGCACAGGGACACAGCTGCACCTTGTACAGGGACAGAGCTGCACCTTGCACAGGGACAGAGCTGCACCTTGTACAGGGACACAGCTGCACCTTGTACAGGGACACAGCTGCACCTTGCACAGGGACAGAGCTGCACCTTGTACAGGGACACAGCTGCACCTTGTACAGGGACAGAGCTGCACTTTGTACAGGGACAGAGCTGCACCTTGTACAGGGACACAGCTGCACCTTGTACAGGGACAGAGCTGCACTTTGTACAGGGACACAGCTGCACCTTGCAGGGACACAGCTGCACCTTGTACAGGGACACAGCTGCACCTTGTACAGGGGACAGAGCTGCACCTTGCAGGGACACAGCTGCACCTTGTACAGGGGACAGAGCTGCACCTTGCAGGGGACACAGCTGCACCTTGCAGGGACAGAGCTGCACCTTGCACAGGGACAGAGCTGCACCTTGCAGGGGACAGAGCTGCACCTTGTACAGGGACAGAGCTGCACCTTGCACAGGGACAGAGCTGCACCTTGCAGGGGACAGAGCTGCACCTTGCAGGGACAGAGCTGCACCTTGCACAGGGACACAGCTGCACCTTGCAGGGGACAGAGCTGCACCTTGCAGGAGACAGAGCTGCACCTTGCACAGGGCCAGAACTTCCAGGGCCAGAGCTGCACCTTGCAGGGGCAGCAGGAGGTGCCTGCAGGGCTGTGCCCGGGCCAGCTCCTGCCCTGAGTCCTCTGTTGGAGTCAGAGCAAACAAAGTTTTCCTGCCTTAACCCGGGGTATGAAATCTGGGGCTGCTTTTGTGCATTCAGAGCTGCCTGCCTGCCCTTACATGGGTTTCTTTACAGTTTCTGGTCACGCAAGGAGCTGCATCATTTCCAGGCAGGATTGGCAGGAATGCAGCTCCGCCACTGCCGAGCAGCTGGAGGACACCATTAAATAAAACAGGATCCTCCCCACGAGCTGCTTCATCTTCTCATGAGGCCTGGGAGACAGACAGAAATCCTTTCTGACCTCTGTGACCCTGCTGGCAAGCAGTGACAGGGCCCTGCTGGGCCTGGACAGGTTCTTTCAATGTCTCTGGACCTTGGGGAGCATCCCTCCCTCCTGTGCACATGACTGAGTGCAGAGGGAGTTCACTGCCCCTCACGGCTCCATCTCCAGGCTCTGACTTTCACCTTCTCTTCACAGGCTGCTCCTGCAGCCCCCCTGCAAGAGGCAGAGTGCTCTGCACCCCCAAAGCCCCCCAGAGCCACCCCCAGCCCTGCCTGGAGCTGTGGCACAGTGTGACACACGGTGGGGCTTTACCTGGGAGGGCTGTGGGGGCTGAGCAGCTGATTCTGTGCTGCCGCCCCCCACCTTCCAGGTGTCCCCAAAAAGGGCATTTTCCATGGCTCAGGGCAGTGCCCTGCACGAGTGCTGTGCCAGGCCTGCTCTTGGGCAGCTCTGCGCTGCTGTGAGCCCAAGAGCCTCCCCTCACCTGGGGTTCCCTCAGCCCCAGCTGTGCATGCAGGGGAGATGATGGGGTACACTGAGAGCAGCTCTGGGGAGGCTTTGGTTGCTCCAGCCCTGATGTGTCCTCCCGGTTCCTCCGTGTTGGCTGTAGTGCTGCACTTGCAGGGAGCAAAGGCATTTCCTCTGCAGCCTGGGCAGCACACAGAGCACAGGCCCTGGGATCTCTTCATTTGCTCAGAGCTGCCTTAAGATGGTTTTTCAGAGGTAGTTTTGGGATTTTATTTCCCTTTTCAGGGCCCCCAAACCGGATGTGTCCAACCTCATATTCCAGTTATTGGACGTTTAAAGGGTGCACAAAGACACTTTACAGGGGCAGAATGAGAGGAGACGTTAACAAATCTATCACCCAGCGTTCTCCAAAGTGTGTCAAACTGTGGAAGCAGCTCTGCACGGGTTCAGCTCTCAGCTCTGCCACTGACAGGAGATAATGAAGAAATCATTGAGCTCCAGGTGGAGATTGAGGAAGGGGAATATTCTGCTGTGAGAGCTGGAAGTTAAAGATAAGCAAAACAAACTTTGAAATTAAGGTGTCCAGGCAGAATTAAGGCAAAAGCAGAGTGCAAAAAGGCTCCCACTCCAACAGCATGTGCAGCTTTGGGGCTGGTTTGACTAAATTGAGTTGAACAGGCTCTTTCAGACTCAGTAATTCAACACAGGCTGCTGCTGGTGCTGGGTAAAAATCCTGCCCAGAGCTCGATAGGATGGGGATGCAGGGAAGGTGTGGAATGAATCACTCTGCATGTTGCATGTGGATAAGCAAAGAAAAGCAGGGCTGGGAGGGCCTGGGTGAGGCTCACCTGCTCATCCCCCTGCTCCTCCCGTGCCACAGCAGCCCCTGGCTGGGAGCAGGGACAGCAGCAGGGCTGGCTCTGGGCACGGGCAGCTCCTGCTGCCTCCTTCCTAAAACACTTCTGCTCCCAGAGCAGCCAAAGACTTTCCTCACGCCTCATCTTTACCGAATTCAGTCAAGGATGGACAGCAAGTGTTCTGCTGCTTGCAAACCCTTTCACACACCTCTCCTTTTAGCTGTGCAGGGCTCTTAATGAAGTGCAATAACAGAGTTCAAGCTTTTTGGAGAAGGTTTTGAGGTGCTGCTGCCAGCGCGCAGCGCTCACAGTGTGTGAGCTCAGCAATGCTGGGATCACATCTCTGAGAAGCTGCCCCAACAGCTGGGGCACAGGGAGCTCTGCTCCCCCCCAGCACAGCTGCTCAGGGGCTGGGGATCAGGAAAGGTTCTGCTTCCCCCAGAGGGTGCTGGCACTGCCCAGGCTCTCCAGGGATGGGCACAGCCTGAGGCTGCCAGAGCTCCAGGAGGGCTTGGACAGCGCTCCAGGGATGCCAGGGTGGGATTTGGGGGTCTGGGCAGGGCAGGGGCTGCGCTGGAGGATCCTGGGGGGCCCTTGCAGCCCCTGTGATCCCCAGGGCTGAGCAGGGCAGAGCCCAGGAGGGCTGGGACAGCCCCGCAGCTGCCACGGCCCCGCTGTGGTTTGGCCGCTGCTGGGCTGTCTAGACAAGCCTTGGAGAGAGCCCTGCTCTGGTTCCTATTTGATTGAGACAGGCGTTTTCATCTCTAATGTAAACATGCCCCAATAACAGAACTCGGCCGTGGCATTTCTTGTACAAAAGCCCCTTTTTTGGAAGGAGCCATTGGACTAATGCAGTTCCATTCCCCACTCCGGATATAATTTCATCTTTCCCATTTAGGCATTAGGTTTCCTGAAAAAAAAAAAAAGGGCGAGGTGGAAATGCTGAGCCCCTCAGAAAGTGCTCGTGTTTAGCAGAGAGCTGCAGCTGTGCAAACACAGGGCTGTGCCTGGAGCAAGGGAACTGAGATCCACCTGGTGCCATGCACAGAGCCAGGCCTGGGTCTGCCCTCGGGGGCACCAGAGAGCCCTGCAGGAGGCAGGGAGGGAGGGAGGGACGGACGGATGGACAGATGGATGGATGGATGGATGGATGGATGGATGGATGGATGGATGGATGGATGGATGGATGGATGGATGGATGGATGGATGGATGGATGGATGGATGATGGAGGGATGGAAGGATGGATGGATGGATGGATGGATGGATGGATGGATGGATGGATGGATGGATGGATGGATGGATGATGGAGGGATGGAAGGATGGATGGATGGATGGATGGATGGATGGATGGATGGATGGATGGATGGATGGATGATGGATGGATGGAGGGATGGATGGATGGATGGATGGATGGATGGATGGATGGATGATGGATGGATGGATGGATGGATGGATGGATGATGGATGGATGGATGGATGGATGGATGGATGGATGATGGATGGATGGAGGGATGGATGGATGGATGGATGGATGGATGGATGGATGGATGATGGATGGATGGATGGATGGATGATGGATGGATGGATGGATGGATGGATGATGGATGGATGGATGGATGGATGGATGGATGGATGGATGGATGGATGGATGGATGATGGATGGATGGAGGGATGGATGGATGGATGGATGGATGGATGGATGGATGGATGGATGGATGGAGGGATGGGGATGGATGATGGATGGATGGATGGATGGATGGATGGATGGATGGATGGATGGATGGATGGATGGATGGATGGATGATGGATGGATGGATGGATGGATGGATGGATGGATGGATGGATGGATGGATGGATGAATGAGGGATGGATGGATGGATGGATGGATGGATGGATGGATGGATGGATGGATGATGGAGGGATGGGGATGGATGGATGGATGGATGAATGAGGGATGGATGGATGGGCACCACCAGGACTGAGGGGAGCCCTGCTGTGGGCAGCTCCTCTGGGCAGGGCCTGAGCCCACAGGGAGTGCCAGGGGCTGCAGCAGCATCTCCCTGTGCCCAGGGGAGCACCTGCAGCAGAGCCAAGGCCGTGCCCCAGGCACAGGGTGTCCAGAGCAGCACCTGTGCATCCCTGGCAGTGCCCAAGGCCAGGTTGGCCACTGGGGCTGGGAGCACCTGGGACAGTGGAACGAGTGAAAGTGGAGGATTTTTAAGATCTTTTCCAACCCAAGCCACTCTGGGATTCTGTGGAACAGGACAAGTGAGCAGCACAGGACCCTGCGTGCCCTCAGGATGGTCTCTGAGTGCCTCCAGGCCAGGGACAGGGACCAGAGCCCTGAACAGACCCAGCAGCTTCTCCCCACAAGGTGTTTGAGATGGGGGAACTGGGCTGCGTCATTGGGAGTTAAAGAAATGAGAGATTTTTCATTTTGAAATGGGCTCTTTGCCAAGCATTCCGGTTGGGGGAAAATCTGCTCTCTGCAGTTTTTCTGAAGACTTTCTCTGCTCTTCTGTTGCCCATCCTGCTCTTGTTTATGCAACTTGAATGGTGTTGAATGTCATGCGTTATTGAATAGTTCTGAGCATGCCTTGGCCCTAAGTGAACATACAAGATCAGTCAAGGAGATCACAGGAATTCTGTTTGTCGGGAGGGAGCAGCCCTCACCTTGCTGTCAGTGGGAGACAGGGGCATCTCCAGCCTCTCCCAGCCCCGTCCTGCCCTGGATGGGATCAGCTGTACAGGACATCACACACTTCTTGAGCTTCCCTTTCTTTATCCAACCTAGAATACAGAAAGGATTCTGTGGGATAGCCATAAATGCAAACAGAAAGACTTTTGTTGAGCAAGAAAGAGGAATTAAGGTCATGAAAGATCAGAATTAAAATTTTAAAAGGTCTGTGGCATCACTGCAGGACAAGGAGCTGCTTCTCAGCTTCCTCACTCACAACTCAGAAATTGGTTTGAGGATTGAGGTGCAGCACAACAGCAAATCTGCTGCAGGTGCTGTTCATAAAAGCAACATTTAGTTACAGAATTATTGGATCTTACCCGAAAGGGCTTTTACAGTATTTGTTACCCAGTCCTACCTGTAACAGCGTTGTCAATGTGCTTAAATATATTTTTCCATTAGATTATCCATGTTCATGTCAACAAAGCCCAGAAACTCGAATTACTCATTGCACAGAATCCCAGCATGGTTTGGGTGGGGAGGGAGCTCAAAGCCCACCCAGTGCCACCCCTGCCATGGCAGGGACAGCTCCCACTGTGCCAGGGCCTCCAGCCTGGCCTTGGGCACTTCCAGGGATCCAGGGGCAGCCCCAGCTGGACACAGTACCAGTTCAGTTTATCTATTTCTGGCCACTCACAATAAAGGATTTCAAGTAAAAATAATGATGATAATAATGACAATAATGATGATGATGATGATGCAAAGCATTTCTCATCAGCAGGGCAGGAAATGGAGCCGTGTTCTGTCAACAGCAGCGATGCTCCGAGTGAGGAAATAACTCCCCAAGTGCCCTTGGGCTCTGAGCTTAATCCCTGTATTTGTATCAGGTTTAATAAGGAGATTTATATTGGACACCAAATGTTAAAATTACCTAAACTTGAAAGGCCTGCCTATGAAATGAGTCGGAACAGATTCTCTGTGGAAGTTACTGCAGTGCCAATAAGGATTAATTAAAACTCAAATGTTCTTCATTGTGTGTTAATTGAGGAATTGTTATTCAGTCAACCTTCTTGATTTTTCTCTGTGTTAAATAATCATGGCAGTATTTCACCTAGTCTCACTGTTTATTTAACCAATTAATTAAGGGAGGGGATATTCTGCATTTATTAGTATTTTAATTGGAGAATTTTATTCCCGGTGGCCTAAACATCTACATATGCTCAGGTTTGGTGTTTAGCTTTTTTATCTTTTAAATGACCAGCGTTCCTGGTTGTACACCCTGCAGACTGGAGGAAAAAAGCTTTCAAGTGCTCTGCACAATTGAACTTCATTAGAGCAGGCAAACCAGGGGCCAGGTTTCCATCTCAGCTGTGCTCATGTCTGACAGAGTAATTCCCCACTAAATAATGGATTTGCTTTGAGCTGGTGCTGGTATGGAGAGGAGAGTTTGGCCTCTGTCACTTAAATAATTAGAGTGCACACTGTGTAATGCTGTTTAGCAGTTCAAAGCATTTTATTTAATGATTATTAATTTATACAAGGTCACTTCATAATGTATTCACAGTTTAGTTGGGGCTACAAAATTCAGAGCTCCACAGAGAGCTCTCTTGTAGGCAAAAATGAGAGAATCCTCGCCTTAGAGGGATAAAATTCCAGGTTGTGGGGTTTTTTCCTGTGTGACCCCACTCTAGGTGGCATCACCACTTGCCCAAGGCCAGGCTGGACACTGGGGCTGGGACCCTGGGACAGTGGGAGGTGTCCCTGCCATGGCAGGGGTGGCATTGGGGGGTTTAGGGTCCTTCCAACCCAAACCAGTCTGGGATTCTGGGATATTCTTAAAAAACAAAAAATCCCAACCTGTGGGGTCCTGCAAAATCACAGATATTTGCAAATCTGAAATGAATCCAAGTCCTTCAACATTCCTGTCTCCTTCCTTCCCTGCTTCTGCTGGGAGCCAGAAGGCAGCAGAGCCCAGCCCAGCTCCTGCTGACACTCCTTGTTCTTTGTGCTCTTTCTTCCATTTCCAGCTGCACTCACCCTACAAACACATTTTTCCTCCTGACTTCACCGAGCCTCTTTATTTCATTGGGGAGATCAAGGCAGAGATATTCCAAATAGAGTAAGACCTTATCTTGCACAGAATAATATGAAAAACACAAAAGAATGTCCAGTATCTCTTTGTTTCTCCACACCAATGTTGAGTGATTTATAGCCACAATTCTTATTTCCCTGACATGTAACGTGGCTTTAGATTAAATTTTTGGCAAAATAAATGTATTTTTTCTGTAAAGTTAAGGATTGATGTAGATTTTTTAAAGCCCATGTTCCACTCGTAGCGCCTGATTTAACAATTGGGATTAACAATGCAGCTCCATTAGAAAATCTGAGCCAGCCCCTCAGTGAGGGAACCCTGAGGTGAGTGCTCAGCTCCCACTGGATTCACTGGCTTGGGAGTATTTGGTAGGAGCCAGGTCAGTGGGATAAATACAAAAATTCAGATTAGAGGCGCTGCCCTGGTGGCATTCCAGGGCAGAGGATGGCACTGACTCTGGGATTCTCCTGCCCTCAGCAGAGGCTTCAGGGCAGCCTTTCCCAGCCTGTCCCAGCTGCATCTCCGTGGAGAGCTTGTCCTTCTCACCCCTGGCTGATGGGTGCCCACCCAGCAGCTCTGCAGTGTGGAAAATGCTCTGCAATAACCCCACGGGGGTGCACCGAGCACCCAGAGATGGAGGAGGGTTCGTGCCAGGCAGGGGAAGCCAAGGGGCAGAACAGACCTGGTGGCAGACCAAAAAGAGCAGAGAACAACTCCTGACAAAATCTGGGAGGACTTGGCTCTGCTCTGCTGCTCATGGCACCGTGGGGAGTGAGGAGCTGACACCGAGTCCTGGCAAAGAACAGAACTGAGCATCAGGGTGGGGCAGAATTGGAGGTTTTAAAAGAAAAGGAAAAAATAAATCCTGCTCTATGCATCTCCCCGTGCCCATCCATCCAGATCTGCTCCCTGGAGACCACTCTCACTGCCTGGGTAATGGCTTTCCCTAAAAAACCCTCTTCCATGGAAACACTGCCAAAACAAGGACAAGCTTTGGGTCCATCAACCTTGACAATGTCCTCTGACATTATTAGCTGGATTCATCAGCTATTAATGACAACAAGATATAGAGATTATACTCTGGTAGCACTGGGGAAGGCTCAATTCACTCCCAGCTCTATTTATTCACTTAGGCTAAATGGAGTTATTAAAGGTCGTGACTTCATTTCCAAAGTATCAGGTGAAAATACTTCCCAGAGTGACAAATAGAGGACGCCACTTGCAATGAAAATTAACTACTATCTATCAGCTTTAGTTTTAAAATATACTTCCTCAAAGTTTTACTTTTATGAACTCAGAGCAGGTGGGACCTGGAGAAGTGAATTATGGTGCTTAGTGCCCAGAGGAGAGGAGTGGATGCCAGTAATGAATTCGGGGACTTTGGGTTTTCAGCAAAGGGCAGCAAGATTTCCTCAGCCTTGAGTGACAGGGAAAACCTGGAACACAAAACCCCTGTGCACAGGGCTTTCACAGGAGGCTGTGATTTCATTTCTGATCTCAGATGGACCTGGGAGACATCACTGGGGAAAGCCCTGTGCCCTTCAGCTCCCTCAGGAGGGTCTGCCCTGACCGCCTTTCCCTGTGGTGTCCCTGCCAGGGCTGGGGATGGGGCACTGCAGGGCAGGGCACACGCACAGAGTGATGTTAAAGCTGATCCAGGCTGTTCAGGGCACACACACACACACAGTGATGTTAAAGTCTGATCCAGGCTGTTCAGGGCACACACACACACACACACACACACAGTGATGTTAAAGCTGATCCAGGCTGTTCAGGGCACACACACACACACACACACACACAGTGATGTTAAGGTTGATCCAGGCTGTTCAGGGCACACACACACACACACAGTGATGTTAAAGTCTGATCCAGGCTGTTTTCCCTCAGCAGGAGCCCGGGAAGCCATCTGCAGCCCTGAGCGCTGCCAGAGCAGGGGTCACCTCTGCTGGCCTCAACGGAGCTCCCAGCACCTGAATGAATCCCTAAACCCAGCCAGGGTGGTGCTGCTGCCCTGGTGAAGATCCCAGCACCTGAATGAAGCCCTAAACCCAGCCAGGGTGGTGCTGCAGCCCTGGTGAAGATCCCAGCCTCCCTTCCATGGCACAGGAGGGTCCTGCCTGCTGCCAGGACTCCCAAAAAGAGATGGAGCAAGAACAGAGGGGTTGGTGTGCTGACCTTGCAGGAGAGACCTGGCCCAGGTGAGGACGATCTGCACAGGAGGAAATAAAGCCCTGTGGCCAGGAGGAGATGGAACAGCTGCAGCAGGATCCTGGCAGGACTGAGCTCATGGATTTTACAGGATCCCTGAGGGATGACAGACGATGTGCCTCCAGGTGTGATCAGACATTCAGGTAGGATTGATCTTAGTCCTGTTTTCTGTGCTGAAAAGTGGATGATAAGAACAGAAAATGCTCCTGGGTCTCAGCTGGGCGAGGGTCACTCCTCACAGGCAGCTTGGAGGGCTGGGTGAGCAGCCCAGGCTGGCAGGAGCAGCATTCCAAGCTGCCCACGTGCTGCACTGCCCACAGGCTCCCAAGGGCATCACTGGGATAAATCCCTGCCAGCCTGACCCAGCACAGCTCCAGGACCCCCCTTTGCTGCTGTGAAAGCTCCAAACGCTCCCTGAAGAGCTTTGCTCAGGTTGTAAGAGAAACTTTGGGTGTCCCAAAGGGAACGTGGAAGAATTGTGGTTTAACTCCAGTTCCTGCCCTGCTCAGGCAGGGTGCAGGGAGGTGCAGGTTGGACTGCAGGGTCCCCATCCCCAGGCAGGGTCCTCCAGGGAGCACAGGGCTCACCCACTGCCCTCGAAGCTGCACAGCAAGAGCTTCTGTGACAAACTGCTCTGGGAACACCCAGGCATGTGGGCAAAGCCAGGTGTTGTGTGTGCTGCATCAGATTGGGATAAAAGGTGCTTTAGACACAAAATAGGGCTGAGATGAGCAGAATGCCAGAATAACACAAAGGGCCCTTTGTGAGCCTTTATGCAGCAGGCTGGGGCTCTGTGCACCTTCATTCTGTTGGAGCTGTGTGTTCTGTTCTCCAAACACTGCAATACAGAAATCAAGCTGTAATCCACCAGATCATCCTCCTGTAGCTGCTGTGGGGCATCCCCACAGTTATTGCAGCAAGGAATCAATTTGGGAAGGAGGCTGAGGTCTGGGGCTGTGCCTGGGCACCACGGGCACCTCATTGGGCAAAGCTGGTGGAAACCAAAAGCCTTGCAAGGGTGTCCTGCTAACAATGTCCTACACACTGCTGGCAAAACCAGGCTCCCTCTGTTTGGAATGATGAGTTCAAATCCAGTAATATCCAGAGGTTTACCTGGAAATAAAGATGGAAGTGAAAAGGGAGGAATAATAAATATGTGGGGGTTTTCAATAATTTCTCTGGAGGCAGTAACATGTAAGTAAAAATGAGCTGAAAAGAAAATCCAGGGTAATTGATTTTTACCCCAGAAAAAGTAGGAGCTGGTATTTCTAGAGAACACCCCAAAAGTTCAGGCTGAACTTGGCATTTTGAGATTTTTTTGCTCCGTGTGAGACTTTGATGAGTAATTATTGCAAAGGCAGTGGTGGCATTACTGCACCCACTGCTCCCAGGTCAAAATGCTTCATCAGATTAAGGGATTACAGGACTTCCAGAAGATTGGTTAGGGTCAGGTCCGAGTTTTAGTGATTGGATTTGATTTCAGGGATTGCTAAAAGGAACCAAGAGGTGCTTGTGCTCCTGCACGGGGCAGCGCTGGAGCAGGGGCTGTGGGGCTGCACAGATCCCACCCTGGGGTGTCCCACAGAGCCCTGGAGCCAGGGGGGCACAGCCGGGGATGGCAGGGACGGGGGCACAGCCAGGGATGGCAGGGGCTGGCAGGGACGGGGATGGCGGGGGCTGGCAGGGAAGGGGCACGGCTGGGGATGGCAGGGGCTGGCAGGGAAGGGGCACAGCCAGGAATGGCAGGGGCTGGCAGGGACGGGGATGGCTGGGATGGCAGGAACAGGGCACGGCTGGGCCTGGCAAGGGCTGGCAGGGATGGGGCACAGCTGGGGATGGCAGGGGCTGGCAGGGATGGGGCACAGCTGGGGATGGCAGGGGCTGGCAGGGACGGGGCATGGCTGGGATGGCAGGGGCTGGCAGGGACAGGGATGGCGGGGGCTGGCAGGGACGGGGCACAGCCGGGATGGCAGGGACGGGGCACGGCTGGGATGGCGGGGATGGGGCATGGCTGGGATGGCAGGGGCTGGCATGGCAGGGATGGCAGGGGCTGGCAGGGACGGGGCACAGCCGGGATGGCGGGGGCTGGCAGGGGCTGGCATGGCCAGGGATGGCAGGGGCTGGCAGGGACGGGGCATGGCTGGGATGGCGGGGATGGGGCATGGCTGGGGCCCCTCTGCCATCCCTGATCCATCCAAGGACAAGGGGGTGGCACAAACCCGAATGGGTGAGAGGGGAGAGCCCCGGGGGGAATTGACTTCTCCTCATTCGGGGATTACGCTCCAATTCCCGCTTTCACATTCGGCCACGTAGTCCCTAATTAAAGTCAATAAGCGCATGAAAGACGTGTTGAAAAGTGTCTGAGTGGCTGCCAAGGGGATGTGTGAGATTAGGGCAGTGTGAGTGCGCTGGGCTGGAGTTCCCCGGCCCTGTGACTTCTGCGAGCTCCCTGTGAACGAACGGACCGGTTCGGGCACCCGGGAGAGGAAACGGCCCGAGAGGGGCCGGGAGTGTGGGAAAATCCCCCCGGCGGGGCCACGGGCGGGGCCGAGCTGGGCTGAGCTGGGCTGGGCCGGGCTGAGCTGGGCTGGGCCGAGCTGGGCTGAGCGGGGCTGGGCAGAGCCAGGCTGGGCCGGGCCGAGCTGGGCTGAGCGGGGCTGGCCTGAGCTGCTGTGCCCCCGGGAGAGCCCGGACTGCGGGCAGGGAGCTGCAGGGAGCTGCAGGGTAGTGCGGCAGAGGTGCAGTGCAGGCAGTGCAGCTTAGCAGAGGTGCAGTGAGGTGCAGAGCAGGCAGAGGTGCAGAGCAGCTTAGCAGAGGTGCAGTGAGGTTCAGAGCAGGCAGAGGTGCAGAGCAGTGCAGCAGAGGTGCAGTGAGGTTCAGAGCAGGCAGAGGTGCAGAGCAGTGCAGCAGAGGTGCAGTGAGGTTCAGAGCAGGCAGAGGTGCAGTGAGGTGCAGTGCAGTGCCAGCATTGGCGCTGGCTGTGCCCAGCTGTGCCCAGCTGTGCAGGGACAGGTCTGCACCGCTGGGGCTGCAGGAATGCTGCCTGCCCTGCAGCACTGTGCCACACGGTCATTTACCTGTCATTTACGGGTTTTGGACAAAACCCAGAGAGGAAGAAAATGGCCCATGGGACTGAAATGGCAAAGCAATAGGAAGGAGCGGATGTCTGGGGCTGAAAGCTCCGTGACCGATCTGCAGAGAAATGAGCACTGACCCGTGTCAGTAAAGCACGGCCAGCCAAAGGGAGCTGAGCTCAGTCTCAGCCCTGTAAGGGGAACTCTGAGCTGAGCCCGGCTCAGTCCCAGCCCTGTAAGGAGAACCCTGAGCCCAGCTCAGTCCCAGCCCTGTAAGGAGAACCCTGAGCTCAGCTCAGTCCCAGCTCTGTAAGGAGAGCCCTGAGCCCAGCTCAGCTCAGTCCCAGCCCTGTAAGGAGAACCCTGAGCCCAGCCCAGCCCGGCAGGAGGCAGAGAGGGGCTGTGACACCGAGACAGGGACCAGGATCTGTGTCTGCAGTGCCAGAATTCCCAGAACTTTCTGCCCAGTGGTTTCTGCTGTGCTCCGTGGCTGCTGGGCTGGGGAGCAGCTCAGCTTGGCAGATCACAGGAGCTGTCATCTCACTTTCAAGTGCTTCAGTGCTTTGTAATCTTGGCAGAAGGAAGGTGCTGAAGGGGGGTCTGTTCTTAAGTTTCCAATTCCTGCCTTTCCAGTGTCAATTAAACAAGAAAATCTCCTGCAAGCCTCTTCTTGTTGGATTCTTCAGTCCTATTTCGAGATCAAATAGGCTTTAAAACAGGTCTGGATAAGCTCACAGACTTAATCTGCTCGGGAGGAACAGATTGGGCAAGAGCCTGACGTGACAATGGCTCCTGCAGATCACAGGGGCCTCTGCCTGCAAGGGCCTCCTGCTCCTCCTGATCCTCCTGGACATCCTGGGCTGGCCTGGGACAGCCCTGCTCCTCCTGCTCCTCCTGATCCTCCTGCTCCTCCTGGACATCCAGGGCTGGCCTGGGACAGCCCTGCTCCTCCTGCTCCTCCTGCTCCTCCTGATCCTCCTGGACATCCAGGGCTGGCCTGGGACAGCCCTGCTCCTCCTGCTCCTCCTGATCCTCCTGCTCCTCCTGCTCCTCCTGCTCCTCCTGGGCTTTCTGGGCATTCTGGACATTCTGGGCTGGCCTGGGACAGCCCTGCTTCTCCTACACATCCCGGACATTCTGGGGCTGGCCTGGGACCCCCTGCTCTGGCTGGAGCCCTGGCCAGCTCCTGCCACCTGAAGGCAGCTCTTTAATGAAACACTTTGGTTTTCTCTGCTAATACTTGAGAGGGATCGACATTATTGAGGCTAATTAGAATTCAGAGAGAACTGATTGTTCACCAGAGAGGGGGGAAAATGTTCTGTGGAGCCCTGGGTTTGGTGGAACCATTGCACATAATTAAGCAATTCCACATCTTGGCATTTTATTGCTCTTGTTATCGTTGCACTTCGTTAATAAGTTTTTAATTGCAAATCATCTCTGTGACACAAATTACACTGTGTTTACTGATCAGCAAAAACGCCATGCAAACCATCCTGGGGCCAAGCCTTGCAGGGGATTGCTGCCAGGCCTCTCTCTGCCCTGCTTTGGCACCAGAGTCTCTGCAGGTCCCCCAAAGGAAATGGGTTTCCAGTTCCAGGTGTTGTGAGCAGCTCAGAGCCTGGGCTGAGGCCCTGGGAGCAGGGCAGGAAAGGCTTCCAGGGGCAGGGGTTTGTTTGTGTGCTGCAGAGCTGGGTTTGTCTGTGTCCTCCAGGTGCTCTGTTCGTATCCTGCCCTGGTGTGTGTGCCTCAGACTGGGGAAAGGTGGCTCTTCGTGCCATTATTGAGGAGTTAAATTCACAATTGCCAGTGCAGAATTCACGTCAGCCTGAGCAGCTGCCATATATCCTGAAATTGATATTATTTGTTTGTCTCCAATGGAGTGTCCAGGCTGAACTGCTGAAAAACATCTGCTTTGTGCTGACAAGGAAAAGGCTGAAAAAGCTGAAATGGGAAAGATCCTTCCTTGCTCTTAAAATCCCCAGCTATCCCCCTCCAGGACAAATGGACAAGCCTGGATTCATTTTTAACTGATTTCTTCTAGAACATGTGAAGGAAATATGTGAATATCTCAGGTGGGAAGTTTCTATTCGAGAGAATAAAATCTGTTTGGGACTTAGGCTAGCAATTATTTTCAGTTTTAAAGAGGGGGATAAAACTTTCAGAAAACCACAATGAGGCTTGTATTTGTTTTAGAGAGGGATTTAGCTTTTGAGATTTAAGAAAAAGAAGATGCAGAAATCTATTTGGAAGTGGTTTACTTCCAGAGTTTACGTGGATTTAGCCTATCAATCAGCACCTGAAATGAAAAAGAATTCCAACCTTTGATGTCAAATGAAGTATTTAATTCAAATGAAGGTAAAACCCATTGCCCAGCAGTGGTGAGAATTCCAAAAATGCCAGGAAAGCAGAGGGGTCCCTGTGTGTGACTGCCCAGTGGGGGGGTCCCTGGGGGTCCCTGGGTCCATGGGCAGCCCTCGTTAGCTGGGAGCAGCAGCCTGGGCTGGTATTGTGTGACCCCAGAGCTGGCAGTGCAGTCAGGGAAGCAGGGAGACCTGGGTTTTATCCTCAGCTGTTGATTTTCGTGGGATCTGGAGCAAACGTTTATCCCTCCTGGATAAGTGACTGCAGCTGTAACATGTTAAACATCACTCCAGGAGCCATGGACGGGAGTTTGGTGGCTCTTCTCCAGGTTCATCTCCCTCCTCTGCCAGTGCCTTGGTTAAATGGGGCACCCTGTGACACCTGGGGCTCCCCTTTAGCCTGTACCTCACCTTTAAAGCCTTTCAAAGCAAATGAAATCACTCCAGTTTAGGTAACCTGAATGTGCCTGCTTCTGGCAGGTTTGGAAACACTTCTTGTGCTTGGTTTTACCGTGGCAATTGTGCTCCAAGTACCCCTCGGCCCCTTGGGGTGCCCTCCAGCCCCTGAAATCATTTCCAGCCGTGCTGAGCTTTCCAAGGGCCCCCCTGGCTGCACGGCTCCTCTCTCTGAAGCTGCTTATCAGCAATCCCTTGGCTCCAACAGAGAGCAGATACACAAAACCCTGCTGGATTTGACTTGTGCACCACTTCTTGTCCGTCCTGCACCTTTCCCTGGGCTCTGGGTGTCCATCCTGCACCTTTCTCTGGGCTCTGGGTGTCCATCCTGCACCTTTCCCTGGGCTCTGGGCTCTGGGTGTCCGTCCTGCACCTTTCCCTGGGCTCTGGGCTCTGGGTGTCCATCCTGCACCTTTCCCTGGGCTCTGGGCTCTGGGTGTCCATCCTGCACCTTTCTCTGGGCTCTGGGTGTCCATCCTGCACCTTTCCCTGGGCTCTGGGTGTCCATCCTGCACCTTTCTCTGGGCTCTGGGGTTTGAGTGTCCATCCTGCACCTTTCCCTGGGCTCTGGGTGTCCATCCTGCACCTTCTCCATGGGCTCTGGGTGTCCATCCTGCACCTTTCTCTGGGCTCTCGGTGTCCATCCTGCACCTTTCCCTGGGCTCTGGGCTCTGGGTGTCCATCCTGCACCTTTCTCTGGGCTCTCGGTGTCCATCCTGCACCTTTCCCTGGGCTCTGGGTGTCCATCCTGCACCTTTCTCTGGGCTCTGGGCTCTGGGTGTCCATCCTGCACCTTCTCCTGGGCTCTGGGCTCTGGGTGTCCATCCTGCACCTTTCCCTAGGCTCTGGGTGTCCATCCTGCACCTTTCCCTGGGCTCTGGGTGTCCATCCTGCACCTTTCCCTGGGCTCTGGGTGTCCATCCTGCACCTTTCCCTGGGCTCTGGCTGCTCCCAGGGGATGTGGCTGTCCCCTCCTGGCCACAGGGACATCCCTGCCCTGGCCCAGGAGGACACACGGCCCCAGCAGCCTCCCTCCAGCCCCTTGCAGGGAGTGGAGGCTGAGCCAAGCTCTGAGCACCCAGGGCTGGCTCCAGCTGGGGCTCAGCTTGACTGGGAGCTTGTTCCAAACGCTCATCCCTGCTGGACCGGCCCCAGGCCCCCCTTTTGGGGCAGTTCCTCTGGAACACCCAGGTCACTGAGCCCCCAGATCCCCGTTCTGTTCCTCTGGGAGCACCCAGGTCACTGAGCTCGGGTCCCACACTCCATTTCACCCCTCCTCACCCTCCAGCAGCTTTTCTGTTCCCCTGATTCAGAGGAAACTGCTTTTTCCATTCGGGCCATGTAAAAATGAACTTTGGAGCTGCCTGAGCCCTGCAGAGGCTGAGTGTGCTCTGGCCTTGCTCCCCAGGCACCAGGGAGAGCTCCTCAAGGCAGCCCTGCCTTTGTGTCACCCCGAATTCCCCCTGGGTCACTGCAGCAAGGGGTTTCCCTGGTCAGGGCTGAAAGCATCCCCTTGGGAAATGTCATTTCCCAAAGCTGTGTGCATGTAAACTGAGCACAGATTGTTCCAAAACCTAATTGTAATCGATTGAACAGCTAGGGCAGCAACATGAGCACAGATACAGTCTCACCTCACCTAAAAATAAATAATGTCTCTGAGTCCTCAGGCTGGAATTATTCCCCATGGGTAATTCCTTTGAAATCCAGACTTTGAAATCCCAACCACAGCCTGGGAGAAGAGTTCATGGCAGGTACAGACAGCCAGCTTAACATTCCTAGAAGGCAAAATAACTGAAAAGTACAGCAGCAGGGTTTGGGTCCATTGAACTGGGTGTGTTAATCGCAGCAGCAGTGAGAGCAGTGGCTGAAGTGTGGGGTGTTGGAGGAGGGAGAGCCCCCCAGGCCACCCCCAGGAGCCCAGGAGGGACCCCTGAGCAGTGGCACTGCCAGAGTGTCACCAGTGTGAGTGACACATCAGAAACTGCGTTTGCAACAGGAGAGGCAGCTGCCCACAGCTCACCTGAGAGGACAGCCTTGGTCTGTGCTGTGGGAGAGCAGGAGCAAAGCAAAGGGGTAAAACTGAGAAAACCTTCAGAGTCAACACTGGGGAACGTGGCTGCTCATGGAAATCTTGTATTGAGGCAGAATTCATGAATATATGAGGAGAGGAGAGGAGAGGAGAGGAGAGGAGAGGAGAGGAGAGGAGAGGAGAGGAGAGGAGAGGAGAGGAGAGGAGAGGAGAGGAGAGGAGAGGAGAGGAGAGGAGAGGAGAGGAGAGGAGAGGAGAGGAGGATCAGTGCCTTTCCTTGGGGCTGTGTGGGACTCCCACAAACACATCTCCTTGCACTGGTAGCTCAGCTGAAAAGCAGTGTAGCAGAAAAAGCTTCTGCAAGGCACCTCTCCTAGGGGAAGGCACAGTCTGCATTTCCCAGCATGAATGGCAGCGTTATTTGCCTGTGTTAACAGAGACAGCAGTTATTGTTGGCACGGGGCTTGTTGTAGTTCCTGCAGGATTTTCCTCGCTGCCCTTGATGGATTGTCAGCTGGGAGCAGTGAACAGAACAGATACTTGAGCATAAAGCTTGGCAGCAGAGGTGCTAGGAGCAGAGCTCCTGGAGCAGATTTTGGGGCTGCTCAGCACTCACAGAGGTTTCCGTCAGTGATTCCGCGGGGCACCCTCTGGCCCCAGGGCTGGAAGAGCCCCCCAAGGCTGGAGGGGTCCCAGCTCCCCACAGGGAGCGAGTTTCTCCTGCAGTCAGGGGAAAGTTCCCACTTTGGCTGCTGGATTTGGATGCTGTATTTTCTCTGGATCGATTGCCTTGCCAAGGCATGGAAATTTCAGAATGTTTCACCACGATGCAGTTGAAAGGAAAACGTTTTCTGCCTGCTCAGGCACAAGGATACAGGTACAGGGTGTTTCTTCAAGGAATGTTCTGGACTGAAATATTGAGTGAGTGCAGGCTCCCAGAGCCTTCCAGAGTTTTTTGAATCTGCAGAATTTTTCTGCCCGGTCCAACTGTGAATGGAGCAGCACAAACAGATGGTTCTGTGTGTGAATCAGGGCTGTTGCAATGCAGAATCTTGCTCCATGCAGAGAGGAGAAGAGCTAACTTCAAATGGAAGTTAATAGCAACGATACGTGCAAAGAATTTATTAATTGGTGTTTAATGATGCATTAGTATTTATTTAAATTTTTGCATAGGGATTGTAGCCATAAACTGGAGCTTTAAATAACTGTGCTGTAACAAGAAGTGGAAGAAAAGCAGCAGCAGGGAGATTAAAAAATTAATGCTGTGCAAAAGGAAATGAGTTCACCTGAGCAAGTCTCTTAAATAAAATATTTTCTGTTATTTTTCATGCACTAGCACCTTATCTCCATCCAAGGCATGTAGTCATCCTGATAATGAAGGCTGCTGCCATTTATCCCTGAGAACCACGGGGAGCTGCCCTTGTGTTCCTGCTCCTCCTGAGAGAGCAGCGTGGGGAGAAAGCCCAGGGCCTGGTTCACTTCGTGCACACTCAGCTTGCTTTCCTCCTCCACTTCCCAGCTCATTCCGCTCAGCTTGTTTAAGCATTAAACAATTATGGAGGTCTTGGAATGCCCTCAAGTTCTTTCCCCCCAGTCCCTTCTTTCCCTGTGGCTGAGAGGACCCCCCTGCAGGGCCACCCACTCTGGGCCAGCTCAGAAATATCCCAGATTTCAGTGAATGGACACCAGGAGCTTCATCAGAGGTGGGAACACTCTGATCAAACCCAGCGTGAGCATGAAATGCAAAATCTTCATTAATTTTCAAAGGAGTGAAACAATTTTTTCCAACTTCTCTCACAAAATCATGAGGCTCCAGCTTCAAAGGCAGTTCCTGGAGCTGGATGGTGCCCATGCAGGATTCGGTGAGAATGAGATGCAGATGTACCCCGTGTTCACCACAGGCTGCGGCTCTGAGAGCTTGGCAGGGGAGGTGACAAACGCAGGACAGAGCTGCTGGTGGCACTGTCCCTTCTCCCCCAGACACTGTGCCCATCCCACGGGTGGGTGCCCTGCTGCACCCCTCTGCACCCAGGGCACGGGAGAGGGGCCCTGCAGGGCATGGAGGGAGGGCTTTGGGGGCTTGAAATGAGGCTGCACCACGTGGGGCTGCACAGAGCAGCGCATGAGATCATCCCTCCTCCTGCAAAATTGATGCTGTGCCCATTTATCACCTCCTACATTCACACCCAGCTCATCCCATTTGCCTTTTCTTATTCTTCAGATGTGCATTTTGCACCATTCAGGAGATGCAGCGCTGGGGGAAATGAATAAACATTTCAGTAAATCCCAAGGGTTTAACTGCCAGCCCTGAGCCCGGGGGATGGAAGAGGAGCAGGAGAAGGGGGCTCAAACCCCCTGGCTGTGTGAATTGACATCTCTGGAGCTGGACATGCTCCATTTTCCTCCTGCCTGAGAAGGCAGGGCTTTCTCTGCAGAAACCAATGGAGCTTGGTCAAAGTAAAAATGGAAACAGCCTGTCTGAGTTATAAATGGCACCTGCTGCCAGCAGGATGAGAACCATGAGGAACGGAGCTCCTGCCATGGGGAGCCAGGAGAGAGGAGCCTGTGAAGTGAGAATGGGGAGCAGCCACGGCTCTGCCATGGCACAGATTTGACCTCTGGGATGTTTATTGACTAATAATCCATTTCTGATCATTTCCCACATCCCAGCAGGGTTTCATGCAGAATTCCCTTTCCAGCCCTGCACAGCTGGGTGTGCTCCTGGCGCTGCAGTGCAGAGCTGCTCCAAGGGGCCCTGGTGCCAGCCCTGGTGCCAGCCCTGGTGCCAGCCCTGGTGCCAGCCCTGGCCGTGGCTGTGCCCCAGCAGGACACAGGGTCACTGAGCCCTGAAATCCGCGGGGGCAGGGGCTGGGGAGGTCACTCAGACCTGCAGGGCAGCTGGGAAACCTCTCCAGCTTTGTGAGCTCCACTGAGCTGTGAGGGGTGCCATGGGGCAGGCGGCAAGGCCCAGGGAGGGGACAATGACACAGGGCAGGGGACGCTCCCTGCGGTGGCCCTGAGCAGCTGAGCCCAGCCTGGGCTGTTCTGGGGCTCAGGGGGAGGCTGGGTGTCCTCTCCTGAGGAATGGCACCGGGGTGTGCAGGGATGGAGGACACATCCCAGGGCAGCAGGGCCAAGCCGCTCCTTCCTCCTCCTCCTCTTCCTCCTCCTCCTGCTCTGAGTGTGAAATAACTGGGTGGCAGCTCTGTTTGCTTTTGTTTCCCCTCCTAATGAGTTGTTATTGCTAATTCTGCCATCAGTGTCTCTCAAAGTGTACTCAGTACCAGGAAAAGAGCAGGGTTTGTTTTGTCTGGGTAAAACAATGCAAGTCCCATTCCTGCCCTGGCCTTGAGGCAGGTGAGGTCCTGCTCTGACAAGTCCCTGTGCACCTCCAAGGGGTTGTGGTTTTGCTGCTCTCCTGGATCATTTCCCTGGGTGCCTCCCACCTCCACTGCCATTCCAGACTGGAAATCTCTCCCTGCTGCCTGGGACTGTGCCTGCCCTCCCAGGATCAGGCAGGGAAAACCCCTGGAACCAGGGCCAAGCCACAAACAGGGGCATCAGTGGGGAAACCGAGTGTGTGAAAGGCACCTCCACTCTGCTAAAGCCATAATGCAGTGAACAGGACTGAAAAAAATGCATTTCATGAAAGGATTCCCAGTACTTTTGACTTTGCTGTGTGTGTTCGGAGCTGGAGGGTTATAATGGAGACGGCCTATGCTGTCAGAGGTGACTGTGTTGAAGGTTTGCCCATTTTGTTCCTGGATCCTTCGGTTGGAAAGGAACTTTCTGAAGGTGTTTTTGGTCCTTTGGGAAGAGGGGAAGGGAATTTGATGTTCTGTGGAGCCGGCAGGGAGGAGGCTGTAACTCACTTCTGAAAACTCTTCAAGCTGCAAGGCTTCCACCCTTCAGGCTCTGGAGCACGTGCCTTGTCTTCATTAGTCCCAAACAAATGGCAAAGCTAAGTTCCTGGGATTGCTTGAGAGCTGCAGCCTCCAGGGGCCTGGACCCTCCTGGGGTGCTCTGGGGCTGCAGTACTGACCCCCCATGCCCAGCAAACAGAGAGCTGTAACCACTGCAGGGAAGAATATTCTGCTGTAAGGTACCTAGAAACAGGCATGAGGGAGTGGAACGAGAGGGTCCTTAAGGGCCCCTCCAAGCCAAAGCCTTTGGGATGCACTGGGAGCCTTTAGGGAGGGGGTGAAGGGATGGGCACACCCCCAGTGAGGTCCCAGCTGTGGCTGGAGCCTTGCTGGGCTCCACTGGTGGAACTGGAGGGAAGGAGGCTGCGCAGCCCTGGGCCCTGTGGGGTGTGAGGGAGCCTCTGTTGCAGGAGCAGCTCTTAGCAACAGCCTCTCCAGGAGGGTTTATTTGAAGTTCTAGAGGTGGTTTTGTGTGCCCACATGAGGGGCAGCGATGCTGGTATATTTGTAGCCATGTGGGATGGCTCCTGTTTTTAAAAATGCTGACATTTCCATGGCTCCAGAACACTCAGTGGAAATGGAAACTCCATTTCCAGGGCTGGCTGGAATTAGTACCAGGCTGTGACCAGGCATTTGCCTGCTACAAAAGCACATTTTGCCCAGCCTGCAATGAAAACCCTCGCAAATGGCCCAGATATGGTTATCACACATGAAAACAGAGCAAGAAGTTGCTAAGATAAAATCGACCTGAAGGGGCCCACAAAGCTGTTCTGTTTGGGAAAAGAAAACCACCATTTAATCATCCTGTGGCAGTAAAAGTGGCATTTTCCAGTAGTGGCTCTGAGCTGTGTCTCCCTCCTCTGAAGGCAGGCAGAGCTGCCCAGTGTGAGCCTGCCTGCAGAGCCCAACACAGTTGTTGTTCAGAGCTCTGGTTAATGCAGAGCTGTTAATTGTCTGACCATTAAATTACTTGGCTTCTACTTAGTCCCCACTGGGGACTAATTTTAAATTCAATTAGCACAGAATTTAAGGGATATAGTTGAGGGATTCCAGAAAGCTGTGGAGATATGAAATCGTGTTTGATAAGATGCAGCCGGGAAAGGGAAGCTTTTAATCTCTATTTCAGGCTTTTAAACCAGGAGAAACTCCAAAAGAGAAATTAAATTCTCTTTGAATTCATGTGCACAAGTGAGATTCCTTTATCTCAACGTGCTGTAATTTCTACTTATTTTGTTCTTTCTGTCCAACTCTTGATCAGCCAGAATGTGAACAACCAGGAAAGGCTTTGGGAGCTGAAGTCACAGGGGAGTATTTGTAAGCTCAGATGTTGTTGGATTCTTTAGGTACTGGCTGAGACTTCAAAGTGTCAAACACCAGGCCAGTCTTTTCACTCCATCAAAATCAAGAGGGATGAGAAATCCCACTTGGGGCTTGGATGTCTGTGGAGCTGTGGGATCTGTCCATGGGGCTGTGGGTTCTGTGCTGTCCACAGGGCTGTGGGTTCTGTCCCATGGGGCTGTGAGTGCCCTGTGCTCTCCGTGGGGCTGTGGGTTCTGTGCCCTCCATGGGGCTGTGGGTTCTGGGATCTGTGCCCTCCATGGGGCTGTGGGTTCTGTGCCCTCCATGGGGCTGTGGGATCTGGGATCTGTGTTGTCCATGGGGCTGTGGGATCTGGGATCTGTGCCCTCCATGGGGCTGTGGGTGCCCTGTGCTCTCCGTGGGGCTGTGGGATCTGGGATCTGTGCCCTCCATGGGGCTGTGGGTTCTGTGCTGTCCATGGGGCTGTGAGTGCCCTGTGCTGTCCGTGGGGCTGTGGGTTCTGGGATCTGTGCCCTCCATGGGGCTGTGGGATCTGGGATCTGTGCCCTCCATGGGGCTGTGGGTTCTGGGATCTGTGCTCTCCATGGGGCTGTGGGATCTGGGATCTGTGCTCTCCGTGGGGCTGTGGGATCTGTGCCCTCCATGGGGCTGTGGGATCTGTGCCCTCCATGGGGCTGTGGGTGCCCTGTGCTCTCCGTGGGGCTGTGGGATCTGGGATCTGTGTTGTCCATGGGGCTGTGGGTGCCCTGTGCCCTCCATGGGGCTGTGGGTTCTGGGTTCTGTGCTCTCCATGGGGCTGTGGGTTCTGGGATCTGTGCTCTCCATGGGGCTGTGGGTTCTGGGATCTGTGCCCTCCATGGGGCTGTGGGTGCCCAGGTTCAGCAGAGCTCCCCGGCTGCCCTGCACAGGGACTCAGTCCTGCCCTGCTGCTCCTGCAGGACACAGAATATTCACATTTTGGGGTAAATGTTGACAGAGACCGAGGCACTGCTGGGAATGCTGTGCTGGGCACCCGTGGCTCTGCTGGTCTGGGGCCTGTGCCCAGTGCAGCTCCCAGCCCTGGGCGAGCAGCAGGGCCAGGTCCCTGCCCTGCCCTGTGCCAGGGCCCCCTCCTCAGGGATGTGCCTGATTCTCGTGCCTTTATTCTCCTTAGCTCCTCTCCATTCCATTTGATTTGTGCTGTCCACTTTCTTTTCTATTTTGATGTCTGTGTATATTTTTGGGAATAGAGCCCTATATAAAAATAGTTTCAATGAAAAAAAATAGTTTTTAATAGTACATTAAAAAAAATCAAAAACCAAACCACAGAATAATTACAATTCAATGTTAAACTTTTTAAAGGATGGCAAGTTTATTTTTCTTCACTTTTCTGGCACAAATCCATTCAGAAACAGAGCCTGACAACCCATCTTAATTTTGGATAATTACATTTTTGCAATTTCTAATTAGCTAATCTATAGTAATTCTCCTGTGATTTTTAAAAGGCAGAAGGGGGAGTATGGAAAGCTGATTTCTGATCAGAGTTCTCCCTGCTATAATTAACGCCATCTAAAAAACCATAATTGATGCCTGTATAGCTCCCCAATAGCATCTCTGGGATTGGAACAGGCTGCATTGTAAACTGTGCCTGTGCTCTGCAGAGATTGATTTGCAGCCACCACCAATCTGTTGCTAAGCACTGGGTGACGGCACACGCCGAAGTCCTCAAGGACAATACGGAACAGCCAGAATGTTTTTCTCAGTATCAAACCATTTTCCCCCTGTCTCCTGAAATATTGCATCAGTTGCTCCTTAATCAAAGCATAAAAAATGTTGCCAGGGCGATGCCAGGGCCGGGCTGGGAGCTGCACATTTGGGGGTCTCAGCAGAGCTGCAGGGCCAGGGGGAGCTGGGCTCAGCCCAGGGATGGAGGGACCGGCCCTGAGGGGCCTCACTTCTTCAGCTGAGGGTGGACACCACGAGCAGGACAGCCTGGCAGGCTCCTTGGGAAAAGCCAGGCAGGATCCTTGGGAAAAGCCAGGCAGGTGCCTTGGGAAAAGCCAGGCAGGATCCTTGGGAAAAGCCAGGCAGGATCCTTGGAAAAAGCCAGGCAGGATCCTTGGGAAGGGCCAGGCAGGATCCTTGGGAAAAGCCAGGCAGGTTCCTTTGGAAAAGCCAGGCAGGATCCTTGGGAAAAGCCAGGCAGGATCCTTGGGAAGGGCCTGGCAGGATCCTTGGGAAGGGCCAGGCAGGTTCCTTGGGAAAAGCCAGGCAGGATCCTTGGAAAAAGCCAGGCAGGATCCTTGGGAAGGGCCAGGCAGGTTCCTTTGGAAGGAGCAGACAGGTTCCTTTGGAAAAGCCAGGCAGGTTCCTTGGGAAGGGCCAGGCAGGATCCTTGGGAAGGGCCAGGCAGGTTCCTTTGGAAAAGCCAGGCAGGTTCCTTTGGAAAAGCCAGGCAGGATCCTTGGGAAGGGCCAGGCAGGTGCCTTGGGAAGGGCCAGGCAGGTTCCTTTGGAGGCCAGGTAGGTTCCTTTGGAGGCCAGGCAGGTTCCTTTGGCAGGAGTGTCTGTGCTCAGCAGCAATATCCATAATATCCATCCCAAACAGCCCAGAAACAGAGAATTCTTCCCCAGTCCTGCTGTTGTTCCTTTGGGACCATGGGGGAGAGGCAGTGGGAATGTGCATCTGCAGCAGAGACGTGATTCTTGCACACCAAAAACCCAAATAAAGCCCCCAACCAAACCACTGTGCCCATCCATATGTGCATTTTCTTTATGTACAGGTGCCAATTGAAAACCCATCCTTAAAAAGAGATCCTGAGCCATCAGGCCAGGAAAGGCTCCAGATGCTGAACTCTCTGCCTGCCTGTTCTACTTTGTTATGAGATTTTAATAAAAAGGCAGAGAAGAATGCCAGCTGAGCTGGCACAGCTGACATTTTGATAACCTCGTCAATAAAAGTTATTTTATTTTAAGCAGCTGCAGAACTTTGCCTTATTGTTTAGCTGTCTGTTCATTCTATTCGTGTATTGTTGATAACAGTAAAAGGATGATGAGTAACGGTGGCAATCAATAGAAAGGCATGTTTCTTCCTCTATGGCCATGAACCCAACGCTTCAAATTGCATCTTCAGATTCCAGGGTCTCTATTTCATCATAAATAGATACACAGGGGGAAAAAACATCAGAGTTTCTAGATGGTTTTATGAATGTTTGTTCCCAGGTTTTCACTCTTCTGCACCAACTTGAATTCTTTCAAAAGCCAAGCACAATATTTGTTCCAAGTGGAGGACAAGCTTTTAAGCTGCGTGACAAACACCTGATGGAAGGGGAGCACTGAGTGACCTCCCACCAGTGCTGCAGCCCAGCCAGGCTCTGCTCCCCTCTGGCCTCTCCTGCCAGGAGAGCTGAGGGTGAATCTGTGGTTAAAACTGTTACAGCTGCAAAAGTCAAAATGAACCTAATGCTGCTCTCATCAATGCTTAATTGAAGTCTGGGCGTTGAGGGTGTGAAACTGCAGCTGGGAGCACAGAAATGGAGGTTCCTGAGCCACCAGCAGCTCTCAGCCTGGAGCAGCTCTTCCATGGTTATGCATGGTTAGATGTATTTCATGGCTTTACACATGGAAAGTATCACACGAGAACAAAATTTGAATTATTGGTTTACAGTATTACCTTCTGCCTTCTGAAAATCATTTTAATAAAGTTTAAAGCCCCAGCAGCAGCATCAGGGATGGATAAATAATGCAGATCCTGGCCCATCCTGGTGGGAATGAGAGCACAGGACCCAAGCTGGGGCTGGCAGCAGCAAACAGGGAAAAGCTTGTGAATGGTGCTTTCCAAATGGTTCATTTCCAAATCCCTCTGTGCCCCTGGAGCCCTTCCCGCCCTAGGAACAGACTCAGGCTCCCTTTGGAGCCAGAGCTGGCCAGGCAGGGGGCAGCAGGACTGAGACCCTGTGTGTGCAGCACCAGCTCTGGGCACAGCTGGGGTAAATAACGGAGTGAGGGCACAGCTGGGGCACAGCTGGGGTAAATAACGGAGTGAGGGCACAGCTGGGGCACAGCTGGGGTAAATAACTGAGTGAGGGCACACCTGGGGCACAGCTGGGGTAAATAACGGAGTGAGGGCACACCTGGGGCACAGCTGGGGCACAGCTGGGTAAATAACGGAGTGAGGGCACAGCTGGGGCACAGCTGGGTAAATAACGGAGTGAGGGCACAGCTGGGGCACAGCTGGGGTAAATAACTGAGTGAGGGCACACCTGGGGCACACCGGGGGTAAATAACGGAGTGAGGGCACACCTGGGGCACACCTGGGGCACACCTGGGGTAAATAACGGAGTGAGGGCACACCTGGGGCACAGCTGGGTAAATAACAGAGTGAGGGCACACCTGGGGCACAGCTGGGGCACACCTGGGGTAAATAACTGAGTGAGGGCACACCTGGGGCACAGCTGGGGTAAATAACGGAGTGAGGGCACACCTGGGGCACAGCTGGGGTAAATAACAGAGTGAGGGCACACCTGGGGCACATCTGGGTAAATAACAGAGTGAGGGCACACCTGGGGCACATCTGGGTAAATAACTGAGTGAGGGCACAGCTGGGGCACAGCTGGGGTAAATAACAGAGTGAGGGCACACCTGGGGCACATCTGGGTAAATAACTGAGTGAGGGCACACCTGGGGCACAGCTGGGGTAAATAACAGAGTGAGGGCACACCTGGGGCACAGCTGGGGTAAATAACGGAGTGAGGGCACAGCTGGGGCACAGCTGGGGCACAGCTGGGGCACACCTGGGTAAATAACGGAGTGAGGGCACAGCTGGGGCACACCTGGGGCACAGCTGGGGCACAGCTGGGTAAATAACGGAGTGAGGGCACACCTGGGGCACAGCTGGGGTAAATAACGGAGTGAGGGCATAGCTGGGGCACACCTGGGGCACAGCTGGGTAAATAACGGAGTGAGGGCACACCTGGGGCACAGCTGGGGCACAGCTGGGTAAATAACGGAGTGAGGGCACAGCTGGGGCACATCCCTGAGGCAGCCCTGGGCACAGCCAGCCGGGCTGAGGCACAGCAGGGCTCAGAGCTGCCCTGGTGCTGCCCTGTGCCTCTGGGGGCAGCTCGAGGAGCTCCAGCACCACCTTGGTCCCTCCTTCAGCCCAGCTCTTCCCCTTTGGGGACCAAACTTCCCCGTGGGCCCCTGAAAAGGATGGTTTCTGAGAAGAGATGATCGCAGTGCATCTCCACAGGAACATAATCTTTCAGCTCATCCTTGGGGGAATTTTTTGTCCCTGTTTGTGTGTAATTAGGATCTGAAAATACAGGCAGAAGGCTTGTTGTACATAAATTGACGTGCTCGGCTTCAGGAGCACATTTGAGTAGAACAAAAGGGACTGAAAAGACTAAAACCCATTCACCTTGTCTGGAATAAGAGCAGAATGTACTCAATGAGAGGGAGAACCAAACAAACCAAACCAGTGGGAAAGAAACCAACTGTTCCAACCTACACTACTGGGCCCTTTGGAATTTAACAATCTGGAAAGTGTCTTCTAGAATTCACCTATGGAACTTGATCTCTGTTGCCCTAATTTTTCCAACTTACTCTATTTTCCTCCTCCTGTAATACCAGGATAATATTTTTTCCCTATTTTTATTTCCTTGAGTTAATTCTGAGTATTTTTCCATGGTTATTTAATATTTGCTATTCAGACTGTGACAGTTCTGCCTGTAGTTGAAAAAACTCATGTTGTGTTGCCAAAAGCAGCAAGAGAAGCCAGGCTGCTTGTGTTAATATTTGCATTTGAAAGTGCAAAACTGAATTTTCTCTAGTACCAGACACTTCTCTCCTGGTAAAAGTGCTGGAGAAAAACATTTGCTGGGTAGAGGGAAAGATGCAAAAAATACTTATGGAAAATACTACTTATTGAATGATATTTTCAAAATACAGAGTCCTTGGAAATGTCAGCAATCTGCGGAGCAGCAGAAGTTATGTTGTGGTTCCATCCCCTAGAACAGTTTCCTATTTGCCTTTAATGCCACATTCAGCTCTTGGGAAGGAAATCCCCAGCTCCAAAATGGCTTTGGGGACTCTGGGAGTCCACGTTTGTTGGGTTTGGGGTTTTGTTTCCAGCCTTGCTGAGGGATGATGACATTGGATGTTTTGGCCCCCTGTCTTCACCTTCAGCCCCTCAGTGGCCTCCCCACCCCATCTCACGCTGGCCAAGGGGCTCTGCTGGCTGCTCAGGGCCCAGGTGTGCTCCTGAGGCTGGCCAGGGTGTCCCCTGCTGCTCTGGGGGATCCTGCACAGCCAGGGACCTGCCCCAAGCAGCAGCCCAGGGCATGGGGCAGTGTCTGATTGATGGAGAGCGCCAGATCCTCCCCAGCCTGTCTCCAAATCCATCGTAATTGGCCCCAAGTGTTTCTCACTGGGACTGGTAACATAATAATTGTTGCATGATTTGCTGGAATCCATGTTCTTTTTTAAAAATGTCATTTATTTGACAAATGCTTCTGTGCACGCTGTCACAATAACGAGAAGAAGAGACTTGCAGGGTGAAACTGTGCTCTGAGCAGCATTGATTTAGTGATTAGTGTCATGTTCGTCTTGGATTTTGTAATTCAGACTCATTAACCTGAAAACATTCTTGCAATTTTCTTCTCCTAGACTGGTTTGGAAGTACAAAAGCAGCCTCTATTCATTTCCAAGGAATCCAAGAGAACTGTCTCTTGTAGAGCACTGAACAAGGAGGGGGCAGGCTGAGAGGCACAAAATGGTATTTAAAGCATTACTTTTAGCATTTGTTTCAAACCCTGATCAAAATAGTATTTAGCTGCTTTTCTTCAGCAGTTTGAACAAACGAGACTGAATCCTGTGTTGGAGGGAGCTCAGCCCCTGTGTCCTGCCCTTGCGCAGCTGCTGCTGCTGCTGCTGGGGTCCCACGGGGGCCTCGCTGCACCGGGGGCACTCCCAGTCCCCCTGCCCCCATGGCAGGAAACTGCTCTGTGCTTCCCAGGGAGCAGAAATCCCCCTGCTCTCCTCTCCCAGCCCCTCTCCTGGGGCCGGGCTATGGGCCCGTCTGTCCAAACAGCAACCCAGAACGTTCCAGAATGGGGAATGGGGCCCTTCCGCGTGTCACAAGCAAGCAAGGCAGCACTTTGGCTCCCTGGACACTCTCAGCTCAGTCCTGGCATCAGTGGTGCAGCTCCCTGGTTTTGCACTGAGCAGCTGTGAACGCTTTTCCTGATGGAACAGTTTCCTACAAATGCAATCTGTAATTTGTGTATGCAGATCCCTTTTAATATAATCAGGCTCTTTATTCAAGAGAGCAGATCTGATGAAACATCCCATTTCAGCGAGGGCAGTTTAGGCCAGACAGCAGGAAAACCTTGCTAATGATTAAAATGGTGAGGCAGGGCCTGGGCTGCCAGCAGAGCTTAAGGAAACTCCATCATGGGAAGTCTTTAAGAATAATTTTGGCAGTTATTATCAGGAATGATTTAACTATAATTGATCTTGACTTGGAGCAAGAGAATGGACTGCATGACTTCTTCTTTCTTGTTTTGCATGATTTCCAAGAAATTCTCAAAAAATAGACTTGAATTTAGATGGTTCAGTATTTCCAAATGTTCCTTCCCCTCTTTCTAGGGGAATTTTTTACTACATTGCAACTGAGCGTGCAAATAGTTGGACACAATTTGTAATTTCGCACATGTCAGGGTCTGAACCTCTTGGGGATGTAGCTTCACCTCTCTAAACATTTAAATATTTAAATATTTGCCTTCTCCTGTGGCTTGGTGGGTTTGTTGTGTTGCAAAGAGTGGCCTGGAGTTGGTGTTTCCCCAGAGAAGCCAAATGTGGGGATGGGGGTGGAAGGAAAAGCAGAGCCAGGCTGAGCCAAGCCCTTCAGTTCCACAAACGAGAATTAGAACAGAGAGGGCTTTAAGCAAGTACTGCTTAGGGTAAGTTAAAGGAAGAGCTGAGCATTCAGAAAATGACTCAGTGAGCAGCGAGGAGGGGGCTCTCCTTGAGCTCCTGTCTCAGGGCTGGTTCATTAACTCCTCAAGTGAAGTGACTAACAGCACAACTGATGCACAGCGCTGATAGTGTGCTTGGCCTTAAAAACCTCCATGAAACGTATCATTTGCTCATTTTCTAATTTAACAAAGCAATTATATTAGTCACTCTTTACATCTGCTTCTCCAGGCTCTATGGAGATAGATAGATAGATATAGTTATAGTTGATGTAGATAGATACAGATATAGATATAGATATATAGATACAGATAGATATAGATTATCAGATATAGATATATATATATAGATATAGATATAGATATAGATAGATATAGATATAGATTAGATAGATATAGATATAGATATAGATATAGATATAGATATAGATATAGATATAGATATAGATATAGATAGATATAGATAGATATAGATATAGATTATATATAGATAGATATATAGATAGATATAGATATAGATTATATATAGATAGATATATAGATAGATACAGATAGATATAGATTATTAGATATAGATAGATATAGATATAGCTTAGATAGAGATGTAGCTATAGATGTCACACTTCCCATGTTGGGAATGGGCGATTCAGCCTCGGGGATGATGGAGGTGCCTCCACAGAGGATGTTGCTCGCTGCTCCCCCGTGTCTGACTGCAGGATGGCAGAGGACACTCAGCAGTCTGGAGCAGCTCCTCACACCCAAAGCCCTCAGGCAAAGGCACTGGAGTGGTGGCAGTGGCCAGATAACCTCAAATCACAGCTGTGTGTCATCTCTCAAACATTCTGTGACTCCTTTCAGACATTCCACTTCATTCAAGCTGCAATAGTGCAGTGGCAGCAATCTGCAGCCCTGACAGCAGATACCCCAGTTCACATTCCCTGGCAGAGGTGGGCCAAAGCTGGAGTTACTTTCCAAATCCCTGTGACTTTGCAAGTTGGAATTAGAATATTTAGGCAAACCACACAAGTGATTTTGGCTTCAGAACGTGCAAAACTTGCCTGGTGAGCTTTAGCCAAATAAAACCACTCTGGGTTTTATTTCCCGGCAGCTTTTCCAGGCGAGGATGCTTTTCAGAAAATGAAACCCCTTGACCCAGGCCAGGCCAAGCAGAGAGGGAAGGGTGTGTAAAGGTTATAAGCAGTAACACTGGAAGGGTTCTGCTCCACCCCTCTGTGGTTGCACTGAGCCCAGCAGAACCCAGCCCTGGGCGCTCAGCCAGGAGCACCTGAGAGCTCATTCCCACCTCAGACTGTCTCAGTCCTGACGGGCTGTGAAACACCTGAATGAGGTGAAATGTTCTGTACAAAACCATTGTGTCCTTTTTTAGTGAATGGCTGTGCCCAGTTATTGCCATCCCTGGGCTGCCCCAGGAGCAGGAGGGCCAGGCTGGTCCCTGCAAACCAGAGTTGCAAAGATGTCCCTTGTCCACGGAGCTCTGTGGTTATCCAGGCAGAGCCAGGCTGGACACTGGGCTGGGGCCCTGGCGCAGGGGAAGGTGTCCCTGCCCTGTCCCCTCAGGGACACTGAGCTGCAGGGGACAGAGGGGAGGCTGTGCAGAAGTGCTGAGCTGTTCCTCCCCCTCCTGGGCTCAGAACTGCCCAGGCAGGCAGCATCCTGCAGGAATTCTCTCTTATATGGCTGAGCTTGGCTGAAAACTTCACGAGCCTGAGCGGAGATTGGGTTGGTGATCATATCCAAAGTGGGAGATGTTTTGCCAGGGGGTTGCTATGAAAATTGCTCCCAGCTCCATTGACTGCCTGGGCTGCCTCTGCAGCATCAATTCTATCCCTGGCTGACACCTTGGATTTTGGAATTGTCTCCATTTTCCAGAGAAAAGTATGTACATCAGCTATTTTTGGATAGTGTCTATTTAATCTCCTGCAAGAAATGGAGCAAGTCTCTTGTTCCTTATTTCCAGAGCCATTACATTTCTCTTGGTGACAGCTCCAAGGAGCAGAAATCCTTATCTTCTCCAAAGTCTTCCTCTGGGTGATCCAAAGGCACTAAACCAAAGATTCCTTTCTGTGCCACTGTGGGGTAAATCCTGGGCAGCACCGCCCAGGTGAGGCAGCTCCTCCCTCAGCCTGGAGAAAGGGAGTGCCCAAAAGGAGCTCTGGATGGTTCTGTGTCTGCCTGGGAGCCAGCTCCAAATGCCACGGGCTGTTCATCATCTGCTCTGGCCATTCTTTTCCTTTATGCCTTGCTGAGGATAAGCTGTGGTCTTTGCACCATGTGAAGTGTGTTTGGACTCTGCTGGAGTGAAAAATGAGCTGTTATCTGTGCCAGTAGTGAGGAGAGAGGGAGAAATCTGGGACAGCCACGGGGCTGCCAACGGAAACAAGCTGTGGAAGATGTGACTGCTTTAATGGCAAACGCAGGGAGCAGAGGCGCTCACTGAGAGCTGCTCCCTGCCCAAAGGTCCCAGCAGCTCCAGAGGGGCTGAGGGACATCCTGGGGTTCTCTGGGCTGCCCCGCCTTGCTCTGTTCACGTGTGACAGGGGAGCTGGGCTGAGGAAATCATGGCAGGGTCTGCACTGCCCAGGGCTGGAGGGGATCACAGAGCCCCCCAAGCTCTGCTCTGCCCGTGCTGCCCCTCCTGCTGCGCCTGGCACAGAGCGAGTGGATCCTGAAAGGTCACCCAGCAATGGGACAGTGCTGCCAGGGGGTTTTGATATTGGATCGTTTTTTCTCACTGGCACCAGCAGCCACAGGATGGAAAAGCGTGCCAAGGATGGCTGTGCCATGCCTAAGGAAGAGCCATCACCTGCTCAGAGCTGTGTTCTGATGGGGACTCGCAGGAGGGGACACCAGCACTGCAACCAGGAGGGCTTGGATAAACATTTAAATTGCTAAATCCAGCCCAGCTGGCAGAGTGGAAAGTGCTGATAAAACAGATTTCTGTTTCTGACAGGGCAGGTGTTCCTGCAAGGAACATGGAGCTGGACTCAATGATCCTTATGGCTCCCTTTCAACTCCAGATATTCCATTATTTTACTTTCTGATCTCCAGTTTGCTCTAGGTGCATCAGATTGGGCAGAAGCTCCCAAAATCAGCAGCTGCCATTTCCCTGGTGCTTGCCAGCCCAGGTGGGACAGCTCCTGAGCCCAGGCTGGCCACGTTCTGTCCGTGTGAGAAGCAGCTGCTGGGCAAACACGAGCAGAGCGTTCTCTCCGCTCTCCCACACCACAGAGCTGGGGATGGAGCACTTGAGGAACAATTGGTGACCTCAGAGCCACGGGAAACACCCCCCAGGGCTCTTCCAACCCGCAGACACTCACCCTGAGCACCCACCTGCCCCTGCCCTTTCAGCTGTGCCACCCCTGCTCCCCCGGAGCCTCCTGAGCCCCAGCCCGTCCCTGTCCTGTCTCAGCCCTCCCTCCAAGGCTTCCCCTTTTCCTCCCTTTCCAGGGCTCCTGCTTTGGAGCCATTTGCCAGCTGGCAATGGATTGCCAAGCATTTCTGATGCTCTTGGGGACGGAGCAAATTCCAGACCTGGGGAAATCCCTGATTTTTGGGTTGGTGCATTCAGAGCCCATCAGAGTGGGTGCTGCTCTCCCCTGTCCCAGGTGCAGGGGACAGATCTGTGTCTGCAGGTGCAGCAGGAGCTGCAGGAGCTCCCCTCAGCTCCTCTCAACTCAGACTGGCTCTGCAGCGTCCCCTGGCACACCTCCCTGTGCCATCCCAGCTCCTGGCACACCTCCCTGTGCCAGTGTCCCCTGGCTGCCACACTGGCACTGCTCACTGGCTCTGCAGTGTCCCCTGGCACACCTCCCTGTGCCAGTGTCCCCTGGCTGCCACACTGGCACTGCTCACTGGCACTTTCTGTGTGCTCTGAGGCAGAAGTTCAGTGCTTTGATCGTGACAGCTTTGTAAACTGTGCTGCTGAAGCTGCTCACCTCTCACCTCCCCACCTTCCAGTTGGGTCAGGAGCCTTGCCAGGCCCTAGGACAGGGTGAGATTTATGCCCAAGTGTCAGCCCTTGTTTGCAGTGGCTGGACTCTGTTCTCTGGGATTTCTGTCACTGAAATGTAATGCAAGGCACAAGAAAAATTATTTCTCGCCAAGAGATGATTCTGAAATTTCAGAGGAACAAAAGTTAATGGTCTGAATTTGTAATTTCCTCTAATCTAAAAAGCTGCAGCTTATATGAACAATTTACAACAAAAGGAGAAAAGCATCACGCACAAACTCTTATAAAAGACCCAGAACACCCAGAACTCGGACCTGAGTAAATTTTTGCTGATTTTACTCACATAACTTCTCCTGTGGCTTCCCTGCAGCTGTACCAAAGTGGTGGTGTTGAGGCTGGAGCAGATCCTGCTCAGAAAATCAATCAGATCACAGACACTTCAACTGTTGCCTTGTTGAAAGGCCATGGAAGGGTTTCACGGCCGGTCTGATCCTCAAGTGAAGAATTTTGACCCGGTAACGAATGCTAAGTAGGAGAAAAGGCTGGCTCTGGAACAGGGATCATCTACACAGGGAGGGAGGTCTGACCCTGCTTGGCTCAGACAGTGAATTCTGGGGATGCTGAGCAGAACAGGGCCCTGCCCAGCATGGGGGAATCCCTGCATGGACAGGGCTGCAGGGAGCTGGGGATGGAAATCATTGCATGAACAGGGCTGCAGGGGAATCCCTGCATGGACAGGGGCTGCAGGAGAGATCCCTGCATGCACAGGGTTGCAGGGGAATCCCTGCATGGACAGGGCTGCAGGGGAATCCCTGCATGCACAGGGCTTCAGGGGAATCCCTGCATGCACAGGGCTGCAGGGGAATCCCTGCATGCACAGGGCTGCAGGAGAGATCCCTGCATGCACAGGGCTGCAGGGGAATCCCTGCATGCACAGGGGCTGCAGGGGAATCCCTGCATGCACAGGGCTGCAGGAGAGATCCCTGCATGCACAGGGGCTGCAGGAGAGATCCCTGCATGCACAGGGCTGCAGGAGAGATCCCTGCATGGACAGGGCTGCAGGGGAATCCCTGCATGCACAGGGCTGCAGGAGAGATCCCTGCATGGACAGGGCTGCAGGAGAGATCCCTGCATGCACAGGGCTGCAGGGGAATCCCTGCATGCACAGGGCTGCAGGGCACTGGGAGCAGCAGCTGCCTGCACTGCCCTGCTGGGGTCACAGGGATGTGGCTGCTCCTCCTGCTGCACAGCAGGGTTTGTCCAAAGCAGCACCTGGAACGTTGTGGACACGGTTCCATCCTCTGGAACTGCTGCAATTCACACACAAAGGTCAAATTAACGGCACCAACATCTCCCAGCCTCCGCTTTTGCTTAATTAAAAAGAATCAGATACTAATTAGCATTCTTAATTGGGCTTGTCAATCCCAAATGAGCCCAATGGAAACCAATAACATCTCAGTTCTGGCCTTCATTACCAGCATGAGAATCTGTTTATTTTTCTTACAAAATAAAGCAGCCTCTCAGAATTTCCATCTGCCTTTGCTGGCAGGAAGAGCTGTCTGTGAATCCCCCCAATGGTTTGGGGAGCCTTTAGGTGTTTTTTCCTCAAGAATCTGAACTGGCACTTTTGGGTGCTTTGGGAGTTTGCTTTCCCATCCTATTTTATTAGCAAATACATTTTTCACATCTTTTCACATTACAAGGAAGTAATTTCCCTCTTCACAAGTTACTTCCTTGTCATTTTTGACATTGAATAGTATTTATTTTTCAGGAAAAGCTGTTCTGCTTGTCCAGACAATGTTGAGGGTTCTTAAATAGATGTTTTATTCCCAAATAAATGCTTGTGTGGCATAGCAGAAGCTGTCCAACTACAAGACAGAGCTTCCCTTGTGTAACTATTAATCTTTAGTCATGGCAAATGTCTTTTGTGACAGCAAAGCCAAACCCTGAGCCAACTGTCTGTGTCCTGAGCACCACTGGCCACTCAGGTGTGCTCAGGTGTGTCCTGGGGCAGCTGGAAACACCTCCCTTAGGTTCCCTTAGGAGACAAAGCTCTGGCTAAGCCATTTGTCACTGGGTGTTGCAATCCTACAGTGCAAGAAGCTGTAATTGGGGATGGATCTGGGATCATGTGCAGATGGATCTGGGGTGGTGAGCAGATGGATCTGGGGTGATGAGCAGATGGATCTGGGGTGATGAGCAGATGGATCTGGGGTGATGAGCAGATGGATCTGGGATCATGAGCAGATGGATCTGGGATCATGTGCAGATGGATCTGGGGTGATGAGCAGATGGATCTGGGGTGATGAGCAGATGGATCTGGGATCATGAGCAGATGGATCTGGGGTGATGAGCAGATGGATCTGGGGTGATGAGCCAATGGATCTGGGACGATAAGCCAATGGATCTGGGGTGATGAGCAGCTCCATGGCTCGGTTTGGTTCAGCAAGGGCCATTCAAGGGCTGAGCAAAGCAGAGCTGTGCTCTGTGCAGGGGAATTGCTGCCTGTGAGCAGCCCTTGCATCCCCTCCCCTCCCTGCCCCAGGACAAGGGCAGCAGGACAGAGCTGCCCCTCTCGGTGCCAGGGCAGAACCCAGAGGTGTCCAGAGGAGGAAAATGAGTGCACCCTGAGCACCTGTCAGTGATTGCCAGAGCTCAGGGGGCAAAGCCAAGGCCCTCACTGCTCCCTGTGGGAGCCTGGAGCTGCTGGAAAGGGGTGACCCTTTCCCTCCACCCTCCAGCTACATCTGCAAGTATGGAGGAGTAAGGGAAGAGGGAAAAGCTAACTGACTGTTGAATAAGGATTTCTGTTCACCCTTTCTAGTTCAGACTCACACTTGAAGCTCAGCTGGGCTCTGCAGGCTCAGCCTGACCCATGGACAGCCCCAGGCACAGGCAGAACCCCTGGGGCAGGGCTCTGGGCCAGCCTGGCACAGGGCGGTGGCCCAGGCAGAGCTGGCCTAGCAGGAGGGGGGCGTTTGAAAACATGGAAGAAGAACTTGACTTTTATTTTCATTGGAATCCTCTAAGTGTCTTTGACAACCATGGCCATGATGTTGTTTACACAAGCAGAGGTACCAATAGATGAAGGATGGAAATATTGCCCCAGTGTAAACACAGGGCTGGGCTGGGCTGAGACCCTCTCCAGTATCCGTGGGATGCTGCCATCCTGCTGACATATGGTAATGCTTTCTCCCAATCATCTCCTGCAGAAGTTGTTCTGGGCCAACCACTCATACATTCAAATTCCATCAAATATATGGCAGAGTTTATAAAGTTTGGATTTGGAGCTCTCGTTTCATTGTACAGTGTGCAGCTTCAGCAGAAGAAATCTGTAAACAGCTATTTTAGCTGACTACAAAACTCTCTTTAATATTTACTCTGACAATCTCAGTGGTGGACCTCAGCCAATGTGTTTATGCAGCTCCATGCCTGAAGGTTTCTGCTCCAGCCTTGCAGCTGAATGTTTTCCTGTGTGATGGACACTGATTCCAAACTCTCCCCAGCCCTCAAATCCAAGACAGTTTGTGTTGCAAGCTGTAATTTCAGTGTAGAGGCAGATTCCACACAGATTTCACGTCAGTGTTTGTACACGAGGAGCAGAGCTTGGAGGTTCCCTCTCCAAAAGTGACAGAAGAACAGAATCAGGTCCTGCAGGGTTCAGTAAAGAGTAATAAATAACATTGATGTGCGTCCTCAAAATAATTATGTTTGCTAAAACAAACTGAAACACTAAGCCAGAATCTCTATGGCAGTTAAAATTCAACATTAAAATTGCTTTTTACAGTTGTTGCCTGGACACCCAGCACTGGATCAAGCCTGGGTAAAAGTCAAATGAAAACAGCTTTGTTTGGCTCTGAGTGCTTGTTACTGCCTCCCAAACCAAGGATGCTTCAGCAGAGAGACACAAACAATTCCCCAGTAACTGGCTCGTCGATGCAGAGCTAATCAATGCAATCAGCTGAACTGGGCTGAGTGATTGGCCTCAGCTCTGAGCAGACCCCTGCCACAAGCTGTGTTTATAGCCCTCTGCCATCAGCAAACTCGTAACACCCACAGCTCTTGCCCATCCTTTGATGCCAGTATTAAATTACCTCCTCTTCCATCTGCACAAGCCAGGCTGATATAAAATGATGTCAGAAGTGTGCAAAGAAATAGGTTTTTAAAGGTAATTTAAACAGAGTACCCTGTGAAAGGCCTAAGGAAATGCTACTGAGCACTGGGGAGCAGTGGTGGGATAATGGAATAGAGGCAAAATTATGGAAATTGCTGTTCATTGAGCATTTATTCTGAATATAACCCAGCACTCTGCCCATCTGCAGGAGGTGTAAAGCAGAGTTCAGAGCGGCTGGGGCACCTGCACTGCTCCTGTTGCTTTAGTGACTGGTGGTGAATTTATACTGAGGCCGGAATTTCAAAAGGGCTCTCTTCCATTTGCTTGTTTATATTTAGTGTATGTCTAAATAGAGAAGCAATCAAATGATGAGATTAACACAAATTTTGGTGCACTTTTACTGATTGCCACTGTATGACCTTCTAATTATTCTGTGCCTCCAGCTTAGGCACCCTGAAAAACCCATAATTGTATTAATGAGGATTCTTCTCCTTTCAGAACCTCGTTCCCTGAGCTCCTTCAGTTTCCTCCCAGTTCTGCAGCCCCTGGGGCTTGGCAGCCTTTGGCTGCCTGTGCTCAGTGCTAATAAAGGTGACAAGAGTGGCAGCAAGGGCACTGCACAGAAACGATGGTCTGGGGAGGGGGACCCTCAGGGAACTCACACATCCCTCTGTAGAAATCAGGAGGGAATAAAAAACCCCAATTATATGATGAATTTTCAGCTCTGCAACTCAAATGTCAGTAGCTGCACTTTGACTGTAAACACCAAACTGCTCTAGGTGGAGGTTTTGCCTCCACGCTGTTGTAGACGAGCTGTAATTTTGGGCATTTGCACTTGACAAATGAAGGGCTCAGGTGAGCACAGGTGGTTCTGGTGCCTGGGCTGGCCCAGGGGGTGGCACAGAGCTGAGAGCTTGGGAAAGGAGTCAGGAAAATGGGGCTCCAGGGGGTTCTTCCCTGGCATGACTGAATGCAGTTTATGTTCAGTGAATATCTTCGTGTGTTTCATCCCAGCCTCTGTAACCAAACCTCAGTGCGACCTTGCCCAAGAACATGTCTTTTGGTTTGGTTCCTAATTTTAACTTCTCGATAAAACTGAAGAGGTTTGGCTTTTACCACTGCTCCTCATTCCGAGCTGGCATCTGACCCCGGTGAGTGAGAGCAGCCTGGCTGCTCTCCAGCAGCTCACTGATCCGGGCCAAGCTGAAACATCTGATTATTATTATGTGGCCTTATTGACACGCTGCTTAGAGAGCCCCTGAACTGAATTGGAAGAGACAGTTTTAATATCCTCTGCAGGAGAATTTTCCAGGAACAGAGGTGTGTGTTTGGTGCAGGGGTGGCTCTGCACATCACCCTAGAGGAGGCTCCCAGAGCCCTCCTGCCCAGCCAAGCCAAGCCAGGCCCAGGTGGGCAGCCCTGGCTGAGGAGAGGGCTCCATCACCCTGGCCATGGCCTGGGGTAGGTGTGGGCTCCTGGCATGGGCAGGGCAGCTCCCCTGCCCAGCAGCCCAGGTCCTGCTCTCTCACCTGCCTGTGTTCCCCCTCTGGCCCTGGCACGGGGCTGGAGGTACCAGCAGCCTGTCCTGTGTGCAATACAAAACACAGCTCATGGTTCCAGACATCTGAGCTGGAAATGTATTAACTTATGAGATTCTGGCTTTCATAAGTCTGAGGGTTTCTGATGTTTTGGGACTGTTGTCATCTTGATTTATTTTCTGGGCTTGAAAGGCTTGAACTTGGATATCCATCTTTAGGTCTGTGCCTGTCTGCTCAGCACTTCCCTGAGTTGCTCTGGTATTTCATCTTCCTAGAAGATTACTCTGCTGGAGTAAATGTAAGGATGGCAAAACCCTCTGGAGGCAGTTTGGGCTGGTTTATTTAGAAAGAAAAATGTGGTAGATTTTCAAAAACGCTGCCGTGGGAAAGAAGGGAGCAGTGTCTGTTTTGGCAATCTGCGCTCGGGTGATCTGAGGGATGCGATCAATACCCTGTTCCCATGGTGTCCTGCTCCCACTGGAACCTGCCCTGCTGGCACCTGCGGTGGGGGAGATCAGGCACTGGAAGTGAGCTGGTTTTCAAAGGGGGGAGAGATCCCTGCACTCCATTTCCACAGGATTTGATCTGGAAATGGGGCAGGGAGGGTGCACGAGGGGGGCACAGCCCCGCTGGGGCAGGGTCTGCAGGCGGGCACGGCCCTCACCCAGCCCAGCTCAGCCTTCCCAGCCCTGCTCAGGGCACAGAGAAGGTTCTGGAAGGGCTGGGCTGGGGCTCAGGGAAGGTTCTGGAAGTGCTGGGCTGGGGCAGACAGAAGGTTCTGGAAGCGCTGGGATTGTGGCAGAGGGAAGGAAGGTTGTGGAAGCTCTGGGCTGGGGCAGACAGAAGGTTCTGGAATGACTGGGCTGGGGCAGACCGAAGGTTCTGGAAGCTCTGGGCCATGGCAGGCAGAAGGTTCTGGAAGCTCTGGGCCATGGCAGGCAGAAGGTTCTGGAAGCTCTGGCCATGAGGGCTGACCCAGCGTGGCTGGGCTGTGGCTGCCGTCACTCGCAGGGCAAGTTTTAAACCCAGACTTTGGGACCTGGTTTGGATTTTTTGCAACTGTCAGATTTGTTTTAATCCCCGTCTTCTTTGACCAAGGAAGACTGTGGAGAAAAATTTCTTTCCTTGTCTTTTTTTCCGCCATCTGTTTGATGCTGCTCCAGTACCAAGTGATTCACAGAGCCCAGGCTGAGGGAGGGAAGGAGCCAGATCTCCCCTCTTGTCTTTGCAGAAGCGTTTCGGGGTCAGTTCTTCAGCTTTGCAAAAATGCAGCTCAGGAACACGGCCGGGCTTCCTGTGCCAGGAGAGCTTTGTGGAAGTCACTTCAGAGAGCTGAGGGAACTTTTTTGTGAGATAAATCACCACCACAGCTTTGACAGCAAATATCCATCTTCAGCCCAGAGCACTTAATGGCCATGAGCTAATCTTCGTCATAAATACCAGTTCCAATTTTGCTTCAAACAGGTGGAATGTCAAATGGTGAGTGTTGGCCAGCTGAAATTAGTTTGATCTTGATCAGAACTACAGTGGGAGCTCTGGCTCTGGGGGCAAACACAAAGATTAAGTGTCACCCTGCAGAAAAATGATGGATTTGCTGCAGGAGAAGAAAGAAACCAAACTCCTCATTTCCAAGACCCCTTGTTGGAATTACTCCAAGCAGACTCTGCCTGCTCTGTGCTCAAAGGTTCTGAGCATTTGAAGCAGAGATGTGAATTTCAGACCGATGAGAGAGGCATTTGCAGCTCCAGGGAGGCAGCCTGGGTGCCCAGCTCCTCACCCAGCCCCGGGTGCTGCTGCTGGCGCTGTGGGCACGGGCGGGCAGGGGCTGCCCGGGGTGCTCAGTGCCACCAGCAGCCGCCCCTGCTCCCCAGCAGGACACACAGCTCCTGCCTGCCTGCGGCCCTCGGGCAGCCCCTTGGCTGCTGCCTCAGTTTCCCCGCCGTGCCAGCAGCACGGGGAGCTTGGGGCAGCTCTGCACGGCTCTGACTCCAGCGTGGAGGGAGCAGAGGTGCCCTCGGTGCCCACGGGGGACAGGGGGAGCCCTCAGGGCTGTGCTGGGCACAGGCAGCTCTGCCATGGGGACACAAATTCCCGGTGTGCAGCCCTGCCCTGCCTGCCTGTGTCCCACAGCTGTGCAGGTGCTGCAGCTGCTCCAGCCCAGCCCAGCCCAGCCCAATGCCATTGCATTCTTTATATCCTTTCCCCCAGTTCCCCGTGAACTCCTCCGAAATTAACGGGCTTTGTGTTTCCAGCCTTTCACCAGCTAGCAGAATGGCTTTTTTCCATTACCAAAAAAGCCTTCTCAGCTTCCCAAACACCGTCATGCACTAGAAGCACAAAGGAAGGCGCAGGCTGATGTCTTCGTACCAGTGAGGGGCTTTGAATCGAGCTGCAGTTGAGCAGTGACTAACACTGAGTGCACAGATTTCTTCTCTTATTTAGATCTCGTGCATCACTTTTATAATCATGCTGAATAATATCACCAGTGCTGTATTGTGGCTTCTCCAAGGATTTCAGTTTGTTTATTGAAATTGCTGCACCAGTCTGTAGGGGCTCTTAGGAAGGCAGGATGCTTTGGGAGATCCAGCACTCAGATCAGGATTGAACAGTGTAAGGGAGAGCCGGTGGGACAGAGGGACAGAGGGACAGAGGGACAGTGGGACAGAGGCATAGAGGGACAGAGAGACAGCGGGACAGAGGGATAGAGGGACATGGGGACAGAGGGATAGAGGGACAGAGACAGAGGGACAGAGGGACATGGGGACAGAGGGACAGCAGGACAGAGGGACAGTGGGACAGAGGGATAGAGGGACATGGGGACAGAGGGATAGAGGGACATGGGGACAGAGGGATAGAGGGACAGGCAGACAGCGGGACAGAGGGACATGGGGACAGAGGGACATGGGGACAGAGGGATGCTGCCCGAACCGGCAGCTGTGCCCCTCCCCTGCCTGCCGTGCCCAGGAGTGCACCCCCAGCACCCCGGGCAAGCCCCCGGAGCCCCGGGAAGGGACGGGGAGCAGGGAGGGGAGCGGGGGGACAGAGCCATCCCCGGGCACCGCCGGGAGCCGCTCCGTGCATCCATCAGCGCACAGGGTGGGAGAGGAGGGCACTTGAGACCGCCCTGAGCAGAGCGAGGGGGCTCTGATTCCCGCAGATGTGTTGTTTATAAATACGTGCTGTACTTAGGAAAGTGCCGCTCAATTTCCCAATAACGCCGGATTTATTTTTCCCAGTTGTCTCCAGTCTCCAAGCCGGAGCTGCGCAGCCGATTGGCTGCCTGCGATGGTTTCTCAGGAAACTGGCAATTAAGGAGCAGGAAAAACGTCTGTGAGTCACAGATACTTATAAACAAGGCGAGGGGATTGATTGGGCTGCTCGGGGGCCATGGGGCAGTGCCGGGTCCCGTCCCCAGCGCTGGCAGTGCCACGGCGGGCACCGCTGGCACCGCTGGCACAGCGCTGGCTGCGAGCAGCGGCCGCTCCCCGGGCCGGTGTGGGGTTATCCAGCTGTGCTTTGGTCCATCGGCACTCCCGGTGTGTCCATTCCCGATGTGCCCGGCAGCAGCAGCAGCAGCATCGGTGTGCCCTGTGCGTGCCCTGCACCCGGAGCTGGCACCGGCTGGCCCCGCGCGAGGGGACACGGGGACATGCAGGGTCCCTTGGCCATGGCGCTGCGCTGACAGGGCTGGCTCTGGGTGCTGCCCTGGCACACCTGCTGCAGGAACACTGGGGAAGGGAGCTGGCCTGAGAATCCTCGTGTCTCTCTCCAGGCCTGGGACCTCTCCCAGCTCAGAACTCAGAGCTTCGTTTTCTGGGGTTGGCCTGAGCTCGCTCTGTGCCCCGCAGCCTCTTTGTCCCCATCTCTGGAAGTGCTGCCCGTGGGGTGCCCCCAGCTCCCCAGCACAGCCTGGGCACCAGGACGCTCCCTGCAGCCCTGGCAGAGCAGCCCTTGCCCCAGCCATGCCTTCTGCTCCCTCCACCCCTGCTCCTGCTCCAGTGAGGGGCACGAGCAGAGCCAGGGGCCTCACAGAGTCACTCAAACCAGCAAACCCAAAAGGAGAGAGAAAACACAGATGAGAGACCTGTGCGGAGCCTGCCAGGGACAGGGGCCATCGTGGGCAGCCCCACCTCTGGGCTGACCATTGGCTCCTGGCAGGGCTGGCCATTGGCACCCTCTGGGTAGGACCTTTGGCACCTGCAGGGCTGGCCATTGGCACCTAGCATGGGTGGCCATTGGCACCTGGCAGGGCTGGCCATTGGCACCCTCTGGGCTGGCCATTGGCACCCTCTGGGCTGGCCATTGGCACCCTCTGGGCTGGCCATTGGCACCTGGCAGGGCGGGCCATTGGCACCCTCTGGGCTGGCCATTGGCACCCTCTGGGCTGGCCATTGGCACCCTCTGGGTAGGACCTTTGGCACCTGCAGGGCTGGCCATTGGCACCTAGCATGGGTGGCCATTGGCACCTGGCACGGATGGCCATTGGCACCCTCTGGGCTGGCCATTGGCACCTGGCACGGATGGCCATTGGCACCCTCTGGGCTGGCCATTGGCACCTGGCACGGGTGGCCATTGGCACCTGGCACGGGTGGCCATTGGCACTCTCTAGGTAGGACCTTTGGCACCTGGCAGGGCTGGCCATTGGCACCCTCTGGGCTGGCCATTGGCACCTGGCACGGATGGCCATTGGCACCTGGCAGGGCTGGCCATTGGCACCTGGCACGGATGGCCATTGGCACCTGGCAGGGCTGGCCATTGGCACCTGGCACGGGTGGCCACTGGCACCCTCTGGGTAGGACCTTTGGGCTGTTGGCAGTGGCCCCCAGACCCACTGGGGTGGCCCCCAGCACCTCGTGGAGCTGTGCTGGGCCAGGGGCACCCTGTGAGCAGTGAGGCACTGCAGAGGGTGAGACAGGAAACAGCAAGGGCTTCTCAACAGAAGATCTTTTTCTATTTATTCCGTATCCATTGGAAAGCGATTGTGTCCTGAAATAATTCCTGTGCTGTCATACGGGGAGTTGATGATAGAACCAGAAATAGCTTCCCCCACGGTAATGCCTCGTGCTGTGCTGCTCTGGGCGCTGCTGCTGACACAGCCCTGCTCTCTTTTCTCCTCTCTTATCCCCTAGTTCGACAGAAATATTCAGAAATTTGGGGAAATTTCTCCTTTTCCTTCTGAACCCGTCTCTGAGTGCCGCACAGAACTGAACTCCTGTCAGCGCTGCCATTGTCGGTTTTGTACATTCTGACATACATTAGTCTGGAATATAAAAATCTTCTTTCTTATTAAAGCTAATCTAGAATTTTGATTTAATAAATTGGATCATGCTCAAGGAAATCAGAGTGAAATATCAGCTTGTTAAGTTTCATATCACCAGCTCTCTGATAGGTATAATACGGCAATTTCTGGTGAATAAATTATCAAAAAGTTTTATGTGCTGTGTCTAATCTCAATTTCCATCAGATAGAAATTACCACCTACCTCCCAAAGGATTTTTTATTATTATTCTTCTGTACAACAGGAAAATTAATTATGCTGTTTGGGGTGGGAGTTTATGAAAAAGACACAGAGGGTGGTTCTTAGGGAATTATCTTATTAATGTTACTTCAGCCATCCAAATAAACATGAGGGATTCACTTGAGAGGGAGGCAGAGTCATCAACTGCTTTGATTCAGTGGATCAACTCTGTCCCACTTCAAAGTCTCATCCTCGTTATTTGGCACCAGCTCTCAGCTTTATCAGGTTTTTAAATGCCCTCCTCTGCTCAGCACTTTGGAGATATTTTCCTGAGCGGGTTGTTTCTTCCACTGGCCCTGGTTGAGCTGCATCATTATTCCACATTTTAACGGCGCTCTAATCTTCCTCCTAATTACATGTAATGAGTATTTTGGAGTTGACAGAAGTACATCAAGACATAATAATAAAGAAAATTACGAAATTGAGTCTTCCAATTACATTCTATTAGCTCAGATGGTTGGCATCTAGTAGAAATAAAAATAGGCATTATTAAAATCCTTCAATTTTCCCTTGGTGTTTTATCCTGGCCCCACATGGTGCTTCCACAGTCACATCAACAGCAGGTCCTCTGTCCAAGCCAGAGCCTTGCAGAGGCAGAGCAGAGCAGAGCAGGGTCCTGGCTGTGCAGGAGAGGCCAGAACACAACTGGCTGCCCTGGGAGCAGCTCCATCCCTCACCTGGGAAGCCCTGGACCCATTAAATGCCCCAAAATGTGTGAGGGTGCTGTAAATGGTGACCCTCAGCACAGGAGGAGAGGGCACTCAGCCCTGCTTAGGATAAACTCCACTTTTTTCCTGTTGCTCATTGAAGGAAGCAAATTTTGTTCATTCTCTGACTGAAGGGTGGAGGTTTTGCTCTTGTTTTCTCACCACATCTTGTATTATTTATGGCCTCTTTCCACAGTGCTGATTTTAGTATAAATAGAGGAAAGGTCTTAATTACCACAGCTCTTCCATCCACGGAGCCCTTCTGAGTTTTCTCACCTGGTGGTGCAGCTGTGGGTCAGTGCAGGGTGAGCACTGCAGCATCTGCCCCTGGGAGCTGGACAAACCCTGCAGCATCTTCATCCCAAACCCTTGATCTGATGCTGAGCCCCAGCCACAGCATCTGCACCCAGCCTCTCTCAGGGTCGGTGGTTTGTGTTGAAGCTCCTCTGGCTGTGGGATCTAAATGCAAACCCCAGGGTTTGTGTCCCCCCAGGGTTACCTTGAGCTCGCCTTTGTCACAGCCTTTTGCTGCTCCCCATGTGCATCCCACTACAGAGGGGTTGAATTTCGGAAAAGCCCCAGCCAACAGAGAGAGAACAGCTGGAGAAGAAGATTTAAATGTTTGATCATGTGCACAAGTGTGTTTGTGTCTTCGGGGCAGTCTGGGGGTCTCTAGTCCCTTCCTAGCCAGGGGAAAGTCCTGCCAGGCTGCTTTCCCTGCTCCCCCAGCGTGGCCTCAGCCTCAGTTTGGAATGGATTTGTTCGAGTCAGAATTAAACACGAGTCAGGCTGCAGCTCTCTGTGTGTTATGGTCCAGAAAACCACGCAGACACGACGGGCTCTGACCCCCTGAGCTGCCTCCACTGCTCCCACCAGGAGCTGGCAGCTGAGCAGCTGAGCCCACGTTGTTTTCCAGCTGTTTGCTTGCTCTGCCCCACAAAGGGCCACAGGCTGTGCTTCCCATGGCTCCGGAGTGCCAGCCCTGATACTCACACTCATCCAGCCTGTCTGGGAGCCATTTCCACACCCGGGGCTGCAGGAACATCTTGGATTGGAGGTGCTCCCTCGTGCAGGGCCGTTTGGAAGCAGGAGTGTGATCAGACTGAGGGATTGCCCATTAAGTGCTCGAGTGGTGGAAATGAAACCTGTGAACAGCTCGGCTGTTCCTCCGCAGAAACGGCCCCGCTGCGGCTCAACCCAGCTGATCTTTCCCAAAGACAATTACAGCATGCAAATATTTATAAATCACCCTTCTCTTTTTTGCCCCTTGATATGTTAAACACAACCTCTGTGTTTCCAGTAAAGGCTGAACAAACTCTGCCCCTTATCCATCGTTCCTGAGCAGGGACACAGGTGCTGCTGGGGCCTCAGGTGTGTCCTGGGAGCCTGGGGAGCCAGGATCACATCCCCACATCCCCACATCCCTACATCCCCATGTCCCCATGTCCCCATGTCCCCACGTCCCCACATCCCCACATCCCCATGCCCCCATGTCCCCACATCCCCACATCCCCACATCCCCACGTCCCCATGTCCCCATGTCCCCACATCCCCACATCCCCACATCCCCACATCCCCACATCCCCACATCCCCACGTCCCCACGTCCCCACATCCCCACATCCCCATGCCCCCACGTCCCCACATCTCCACATCCCCATGTCCCCATGTCCCCATGTCCCCATGTCCCCACGTCCCCACATCCCCACATCCCCATGCCCCCACGTCCCCACATCTCCACATCCCCATGCCCCCATGTCCCCATGTCCCCACATCCCCACATCCCCACATCCCCATGCCCCCACGTCCCCACATCCCCACATCCCCATGTCCCCACGTCCCCATGTCCCCACATCCCCACGTCCCCATGTCCCCACATCCCCACATCCCCACATCCCCACATCCCCACATCCCCACATCCCCACATCCCCATCTGGCTCAGACTCTGGGATGGGGGCTGCAGTCCCCCCTCTGCCTTTCAGAGGAGCAGGATGACATCCTCCTAAAATTTTCTGTGATACACTGGGAATATGGAACTGACAAAAAGAAAAAATGTCCTTTCAGAGCTGCAGGTGTTTAAATGCAATGGGATCAGAGTCATTTGCCACTTCCCAGTGCCACCAGTGCCATCCTCCCCCTCCCTCTGCCCACCCAGCCCTAACCCTGTCCCCAGCCCCTTTTTGCTGCAGTTCCAGCCACCTCTCAGCCTGGACTGTGGTGTGGCCTCAGGGGATGGGTTGGCTTTGCCTCTCCCTGCTGTGAAATGTCACCGTTTGTGGCGATTGTCAGGAGCTGGGTGTGGAAGCCAGACCTGCAATGGCAGTGTGTGACTCTGCTGCTGCTGCAGAAAGCCACAGACGGGGCTGAGAGCCCCCAGCCCCATCCCTGGCCTTTGGCAATGCCCATCCCCTCCCTCCTCCTCCTCCCCAGCCCCGCTCTGTGCCTCGGGGCTGGCAGCCAGGCCAGGGCTGGGGCTCAGCCTCGAGCTGGCCACATCAGACACGCCGTGATTTATACATCCTGTCCCAAGTAATGGCTCCAGCAGAAGAAAAGCACCGATTGCAATTGCTGCTGTCACTTGTGCCTCCTGTTTATGAGGCAGGATTGGGTTACACAGATGTCAGCGGTGGCACCGCGAGCGCCGCATCTGCCCTGGCTCAGGTACGGAGAAAATGAGGGAACATGAGCTCTCAAATCACATTTTGGTGCCAATATCTTCCTTAGCAATAAGGGAAAGAAGAAAAACAATTTCAGGAAAAGGCAGTATATAAGGCACGGTGGCTCCTGAAGCAGAACAATTATTGCTGCCATAAAGGAACCTGTGATGCATCATCTGCTCCTTAACAACCCCTGCGAGAGAGGAGGGTGAGAGGGGGACTCGGGGGGCAGATCTCTAACCCCAGCCTTTAATGAAGAGCTGGAAAGAAGTCAGGAAATTATACACTTGTAGGGTTGATCTCAATGGTAAATGCGAGTCTACAGAAATTAATAAAGGATGAGGTCACCCAACAGCTGGAGGAGTTCGTGTTGGTTTGAAAAAAATACTCCAGATGGCTTCTCTAGTTTATTTTTTAAAGGAATAAGGCCTTACCTGACAAAGCTGTACGAATGCTCTCAGCAGCTGACAGAGGGAGCGGGGTGAGATGGGCAGCGACAGCCCCTGGATGCAAAGACCCTCAGTGCAAGGGCAGAGGGGCATCCCCACGAAGGGGGCACAGCTCAGAGCCACGGTGCCCTCCTCGAGCACTGCCAGGCAGGTTTAACCAGCCAGGGGCAGGTACACAGCCCTGCTAGGGTGACCATGAGGAAAAGCCCTTCGGTCATTCTTTTGGGGAGAAAACCCTCATTCCTCTCCCCATGCCTGCCCCTGGCAGCCAGCCCAGGCCGTGGTGGGCACCCCAGCCTCTGCAGGGCTGGCTGGGGAGCCAGGGGCTCCTGCCCTGGACTCTCAGAGGTTGCTGCAGGGCCAGGGGACACCAGGGGCTGCCCAGCCGTGGTGAGGAGCTCCTGGCTGGCTCTCAGCACAGCGCTGGGCTCTCACAGCCCATCCTCCTCACTGGATCCCAACCCAGCACGGGCTGGCTTTGAGGCTGGAGCCAGCTGGGCTGGGCTGGGCTGGGCTGCTTCCACCAGGGCTGGGAGCAGCAGCAGTCCCAGGCTCAGAGCATGGAGAGAAATCAGTGCTGGGGCTGAGCTCAGTGCTCTGCCTGCCTCTGGGAGCACTGGGACCCCAAGGGGGTGTGGGCTGCTCCAGGGCAGCCCTGAGCAGCTCTTTGGGGCACGTTAGAGGGGCTCAGGGCTGGGCTGGGGTTTGGGATCAGCAATGGAAGGCTTGGGAAAGACAGGAGGCTGCCTGGGACCTGCCTGGAACCCTCAAAGTCACTGCTGAATTCTGAGAACGGAGAGGAGAGAAAATGCTGAAATAGAAGTGCCTGACCACATGGTTTCATTCCCCAGGATGTCCCCTGGGATGCTCAACAGGGAAAGGGAACTCTCAGCATGCAGGAACCGGATCTGCCCCACAGGAGAGGCCCCACTGTGAGCAGAACTTGGCCCTGGGGACGTGGGTCTGGGCAGGGATGGTGCCTCCAGCTGGGGAATGGTTTGGCAGCAAGGTGCAGCTCTGCTCTCCAGCCTGACACTGACCACACTCAGCCTGGGGATGGCCAGCCTGGGAGAGTTTATCAGGAATTTCATGGCAGGGTTTCCTTAGCTGACAAGACTTTCCTCAGCTCTACTGCCAAGACTCATGCAATACAGGGATTTATTTTGGTTTTACTACAACGTACCATTTTAACCTATTACTTCAGCCCTTAAATTGCAGTAAAACCCCTGTGAGTGGGAAATGCACAGAAAAGAACCTGATGGAAGCTTGCCCAGCTGGGTGGTCTGTCTGTCACTCCTGCAGCTCCCACATTTTCCACAGAGACCTTCTGGTGAACTTTTAGCACTGAGCTAATCCTGAGCTGGTGTGAGCAAGCTCTGTGGATGAGAACAAGGTTTTACAGGCCAGGGATTCTCTCACAGCAGTCTGCTGACCTTTCTCTGCTGAAGGCCCATCTGACTGTTCAGGGGACCAAAAGTGGGTCACCCTCAGCCTCCTTCTTGCTCAGCTATTGAAAGAGATGTGATAAGTAAATAAACATTTCAGCATTGAGCGAACAAGATGTCTCTGTGCTGAGGAATCAGAGCAGCCCTGTGGTAACTGCAGAGGCTGTAATTAGTCAGCAGGAACCACTGGAAACCAGCACCTGACCCTCTGTGTGCAGGCCCTGACACGCTTCTGCCCACCCAGCTCTGCTGCTTTTGGAAAAAATGTGTTGTTTTTCATCAGGTTTCTAATGCCTTATTAACTTCTGCATCACTCTGCTGTGTGGGGAAAGGGCTTCATCCTCTGGCTTTGCTCAGCCGTTTGGGTGAGTTCTGAGCTGTTCGGGTGAGTTCTGAGCCACCAGCCCCACGCACTGACAGATTTCCTGGGCCCAGTGCACCAACACACTTACTAATCCGTTCACTAATTCATTCTCCAACACGTTTGCTAATATATTTACTAATTTATTAACTAGATATTAGTAAATATTCAGACCGATGAGCTGGAAACTTCTTCTGCTGGGCTCTTTCTGTTCCAGAGTGCTCGAGCTGCACGTGGGCAGCAGCCAGAGCTGGGAACCACCAGCCCAGGAGCCACCCAGGCCTGGGACCCCTTGGGTCTCCTTGTCACCCTTCCTGGACAAGATTCAGGCTGTGTCCATGTTATGTTTTGTAATCAAAACCATAGTTTTGGTCTTTCTTTTGGTCTTTTGCTCCTAATGCCTGGTAATGGATACATGGGGTGGAAAAAGGAGAAAACCTCAACATTTGAGCAGTCCCAGAGATTTCAAATCAGGGCAACTCTGGCACTTACAGAAAGAAACTTATTTAAGATTTTTATCATTTTCATTTCCACTAAAAAGCTGACACGCAGGTGCATGTCTAAGTCCACCCATTGTCATCTTTCATGTCTTGGCTCTTTTTTATTTCCCTGTTATTTTTTACCCCTGCTTTTATTCTTTGTCTCCTTTATTCAACAGTGACAACTCAAACCACCTTTTTTTGAAATGCATTGCCAGGTCAGTAAATCACAATATACACTTTTAAAAGTTAGGCTGCAATGTGCACGGCCATAAACAGCCAATAAATAAATTTATTGGCATCTAAAGGTGTCCTCTCCCAACAGACTTTCTTACAGTCATTTCCTAATTTTCCTGCTGACTGACTTACCAAAGTCGTTCTTTCCGTGCTTAGGAGGAAAAGAAGAAATACTAAAGAATCATTTCTTTCCAGTGGCATCATCCATTTCTGCTAAATCAGTAGCAGGTCACGTTGGCTCAGGAAGAGCTCTCCTCATCCTTCCAGCCAAAATGAACCTTAGCTATGAAAAGCAGCATGGTTACCGTGTGATTTGGGAATGCTGTTAAAAATAAACAGGGATCAGGGCAAGGTGGAGCCTGAGATGTGGCTCATCCCCCTTCGTGTGGCTGCAAATGCCTCTTTATCCACCATTCTGGAGGAGATGGAACAAGGCAGGAGTTATTACAGTAATGTCCCTGTCACTCTGAATAAAACATGAACAGAGCTAGTTACTCTTGCCTCAGATTGAAGCAATTATTCCATGTCTCCTTGCACGAGGCCATGTGTAACCGCTTGCCAGGCGCTGCAGACGAGGCCGTAAAGGATGGAGAAATAACAGCTGGGACTAATTGGAATTGTGGTGGCTTGATTCACTCCATTTATTTATTTATTTATTTATTTATTTATTTATTTATTTATTTGTGTGTGTGCAGGGAGGGGAGGGAAGTTTCCCTCAGCGTGCAGAATATTTAAAGGGAAAAGAGCCGTGGCAGGTCTGCCGGTGAGCTGGGCTGGTTTAATTAACCTTTCCACAGAAGCCCCAGCTTATCACCTCGGTAACACTCGCTCCGTGCCCTGTGTCCTGCCCAGCCCTACACCAGGCTGGCACTGCCAGCTTGTCCCCACACCTGCTGAGATGGGCACACGGGGCAGCTTCCAGCTGGCACCCACGGGGCTGTGGGCAGGGAAAACCCGTTCCTGGGCAAACTGAACCTCCTGCACTCCTTACCCTTCCGTGTCTGATTATTCATGGGCATGAGGAGGCAGCTCTGAGAATGTTCAGGTAGCTCAGGCTGAAAATTCCGGGTGCCTTGGTGCAGCCCCATGCCCAGCCAGGCTTTGGGAGGTTTGGGGGATCCCTTTCCCAGGGGAGCTCAGGGGAGAGGGCAAAAGGCTGAGGAGCTTGTGGAAAATGTCTTGAACCCAGCAGGTTCCCCCAGCCTGTTTGGGTTCTGACCCAGTGATGATTTCAGCCCAAACTGTGTTGTTTGTCTGCAGCCCCAGCCCTGGGATCCACAAGGGCCACTCTGGGCCCATCATGGTAGCACCTGGGGTCTCTGGGGTCTCTGGGGTCTCTGGGGTCTCTGGGGTGTCTGGGAATCAATCCCCATAGTCTGAAAACAGCAAAATGGTGCCTGGCAGCACTGGGGGAGTGCAGAGGTGGAACGTTTGCAGGATGTTTCAGAAATGCTGTAGCCTCCTGGCTATAGATAGGCACAGAACCCACCGAGGCCGTTGGGAGCAGAGCACAGCTCATTTTGGGACATTGTGGGTTAATCTGGTGGTTTTTCTGCCCTACTTTTTTTTTTTTCTTAAGATGTGGCAGGATGCTGCTGAAAATGTGTAACTCAGGGCACTGGAAAGAATCCTGTGAGTTGCAGTGAATAAATGCAGAGCAGGGAGTATAAAATATATGTGCTTTTTAATATTTATTCATAGATTAAAAAGCCAATATGGTGGCTGAGATGAATGCTAAAAACTTTAATTAAAACCAAAACAACAACGCTTTATTTCAGTTACCGTGGCAGCAGAGAAAATGTAGGTAAACATCCTTCATTCTGAAAAATGATCCTGTTCCTAGCAGAGCCCACCACCTCCCTTTCCCAATAGGAATGTATCATATCATCCTGCTGAACTGAACCATGAAATGACACCGTGCAAAGTCCTCGGAAGTCAACGTGAGGCTTTTTGCTGATCTTGCTGGACACCGGATCAGGAGGTGGAAAATTATCTCATTTCATTAATTAGTTGGGAGAAAATTAATCATCTTCTGGTGCACGAAATGTTGAATGCTGATTTCCCCTCTCCCGGGCTGTCTGTGCCAGGGTTTGGGGAGCCGTGGCTGCCTAAGGCCAAGCTCAGCTCAGCCTTTTCCAGGGGGCCGAGGGTTGGGACCCAGCCTGGGCCTGCAGAGACCAGAACTTGAACCCTGGTGTGTTCCACGAGCCCGTGGAAGCAGGGCACACTGAATGATTCCTACAAAAACCCCATTCCACCAAATTGCAACACCGTGAACATTAATAATATAGTTCAAGATGGGGACAAGCACAGAGCATTGTCTGCTCATTTGGGTTCCATTGCTGGGGGGTTCTCCCACTGCCCGGGTCCATCTCCCACCACAGAGTGGATGGATGGATGGATGGATGGATGGATGGATGGATGGATGGATGGATGGATGGATGGATGGATCATGGATGGATGGATGATGGATGGATGATGGATGATGGATGGATGGATGGATGGATGGATGGATGGATGGATGGATGGATGGATGGATGGATCATGGATGGATGGATGATGGATGGATGATGGATGATGGATGGATGGATGGATGATGGATGGATGGATGGATGGATGGATGGATGGATGGATGGATGGATGGATGATGGATGATGGATGGATGATGGATGGATGGATGATGGATGGATGGATGATGGATGGATGGATGGATGGATGGATGGATGGATGGATGGATGGATGGAGGGATAGATGGATGATGGATGATGGATGGATGGATGGATCATGGATGGATGGATGGATGGATGGATGATGGATGATGGATGGATTCAGGGATGCAGGGATACAGGGATGGATGGAGCTCCCTGCAGAGCTGACACCCAGCCCAGCAGGTGCCTCTGGCTGCCCCTCTCCCAGTTGTCCCCACTTTGGGCACTTGCAGGGATGGGGATCCACAGCTTCCCTGGGCAGCTGGTGCCAGGATCCAATACAGGAACTCCACTAAAACTTTCACCAGCCTGTCTGGTGTCTCCAGGCCTGGCATGGGCACAGTGAGCCCTCCCCACCCGAGGGTGCAGAGAGTAACTGACACCTGGATTGAAAGATGCTTTATGAGCTGTGGGGGAGACCTGAGCTCCTGCGTGTCAGAATTAGAAACCATTACTGCAGAGTTTGACAAAAATCAACTCAACCTTGACTGTTCATAAACATGGCCTGACATTTCCCTCGCTGCCTGTACACACTGGGCAGGCTTTTAAAGAGTCCAACCCTATATAAAGGCTCACTGTTATGAAAAATAATTTACATTGGTTCCTTTCCCAAATACATCAATTACAACCTCAATAAGAGCACACGGTGTTTGCATTTCCACTTCCCACCACGTGTTCCTGTGAGAGTGCACTGGAATAGCTGGAGCACTTTATTCCATCCACAGACCTTGATAATCCAAGCCCACAGGGCCCTCCTTATGGAAAAATCAGTTTCAAAATCAGTTTTCCTTCCCAAGAGGAGACAATACAAATAAAATAGTTCAAACACTGCTAATGTCACCCAGGATGTTGGCAACTAGAATGGAATAACAGAGCCACAGAATGGTAAGGGACCTTAAAGCCCACCCAGTGTCCCCCTGCCATGGCAGGGACACCTTCCACTGTCCCAGGCTGCTCCCAGTCCCAATGTCCGGCCTGGCCTTGGGCACTGCCAGGGATCCAGGGGAGCCACAGCCTCTCCGGGCAATATAATATAATAATAATGCAATGATTTAGCTTCAGGTTGCATTACATATCAGCAGGTGAAATAACTATTTGCTCATTTTACCTTCAAGTCATGAAGAAATGAACACTTAATTTACTTTCTTCATTTGCTTGTCAGCTCTGTTCATTATAGATGCACATTTTCTAAGTTAAGTATCCAGATTTCATGTCTATATTATAATCAGGACTGGGAAAATGTAATGGGTACAGGTATCATTTAGCCCTCCTATTCAAATTACTCCTATTTTCAGCCAATGGTTCAGGAGGGGCATTTCCAGGAGGATCCAAGTTGCTGCATTTTTCTGCATCCCCTGTAATGATGCTAAAAGACATCTGGCCTTCTGCTTTCCATGGGCAACAGAAACTTGGCTGGCTAAAGCAAAAAACCCTTTAGGGCTCAGGTTTGTGTCCTGCTCTGTGAAATGGGAAGAACTGGGGCTGCTGGAGCTGTGACTGCAAGGAGCAATTCCCAAATAGTCATGGTGGAGGGGACAGAGTGGAGGTGGAGGTGACAGTGTGGAGGTGGCACTGTGGGGTGGCAGTGTGAAGGTGGAGATGGCAGTGTGGAGGTGGAAACGGCAGAGTGGAGGTGGCACTGTGGAGGTGGCACAGATGGGTGAGGTACTGTTCAGGTGGGTGTGATGAAGTTCACATGAATGAGATGATGCTCAGGTGGGTGAGGTGATGCTCAGCTGGGTGAGGTGATGCTCAGCTGGGTGAGGTGATGCTCAGCTGGGTGAGGTGGTGTTCAGGTGGGTGAGGTGATGCTCAGGTGGGTGAGGTGGTGTTCAGGTGGGTGAGGTGATGCTCAGGTGGGTGAGGTGATGCTCAGGTGGGTGAGGTGATGCTCAGGTGGGTGTGATGAAGTTCACATGAGTGAGATGATGCTCAGGTGGGTGGGGTGGTGTTCAGGTGCATAGGTGCCACTCAGGTGACTGTTTGGGTGGAGCACCTTTGCAGATGCTGCTCTTTGCCTGCCTGAGGAGCTGCTTGTGCAGCCCAGCCCAGTGGTGGTGGTGTTGAGGGGGGTGGGAGCACTCCCACCCTTCCCTGGCTGAGGGCTCACTGGGGGATTGCCTGTGTGTGGCACAAGCCCCAGCTCTGCTGCCCCTCCCTGCCCACCGGCAGCACCTCTGCTTTATACCAAAGTCTTGCATGCAGCTCAATTACCACAAATGGTGCTGATAAGGAATGAGGGATATCAAAGGAAGAACAGGATAATAGCCCTGAAATGATGTAAATAACTGATTGAGGAGTGTGGTAAAGATGAACTTTTTCCATTTGGGTATATTGAGTATTTGATTGTATTTATTGCTGCGGAATCGCAGCCTCTCCTGGGGCTTTTCTAACGCTGTGGTTTGTATGTGCTACACTCCAGCCTAACCAGCTGTCTGCATGCCAGGGACATTTTTTTTTTCCGTTATAAATGACAAGATTTTGATTTCACACCACAGTTATATCAATATTCCAGTCTCCTGAGAGGCTCTAAATGCGATGACAATTGCAATATTAGTTCAGGCTGTTAATCCCAGGGCTCCTGTATTTCAGCATTCCCCAATCTCATCAGAGTTATATTCTTTCAAGAATATATTGTTGTGTTTATCTTCATATGTATCCCATTAATAATGCTGATGAGCATCCAAGCCTTAGCCGGAAGTTTCCAGGGGAGTG